>NC_141997.1:51865401-52027901 GCF_049901715.1 Pseudonaja textilis
AAAATTAGAATTGAACAAGACAGAGAGGAATTCTGGCAAATTTTCTGTCTATTATCACAAGATGTTCGCTGTCTTAGTTTTATTTACTTTTTAATTTAAAAAAAACGGTTTCGAATCTTTTTTAAAATGCAGTTTTTAAAGTTGTAAATAATTTTTATTTTTAATGTGGAACATCTGTCACACCGTAAGAGGTTTCACCCTGGTGCCTAAGACTGGATATGATTCGCGCTAACTTTTAAACCCTTCGTTTAACCAAGTTATTTTTATGCTCCCAATTGCTTTGAAACAAAATCAAAACACTTTCGACAATAGTAGTGTTTTATATGAGCTCCCATTCACAGCCCTCTTTAGATCATGTTGCCTTAAGATCATTTGTCAGTGAAAAATATCTCCTGTATTACCCAGGGTAGCGTTTGAATGCAAATCCTGCATTCCTCAGCACTTGGGATAGCAGTAACAGCTTTATTTATAGTTAATAGGCCTGTCACTGCCTTTTAAACACAAATATAGCAAAAGTTGATTGAGGTCTCTTTGGATTAAACACACTTGTCTTTTGAGTGCAATTTTGAAGACACAAAAGTTGGAACAGTTGGAACAGCATCAAGCAACATTGTTGGAATAGCTGAGTGAGGACAGTAATAGTAATTGTGGGGTTGATTCCTTCCATGACCTTGAGAAGGGAAAAACATACCACACTTCATTCACAGCAAATAAAAGAAAGGAAAATAATGGAGTGATTGATAGACAGACTGGAGAGAAATTCTTACATGGCGGGCGGGAAAATTGTCCTTGAAGGCTGCACCGAGCTTTGGGCAGGTCATGCTGGGCTCAGAGATAGCAGCTTTCCAACCAATGGACCTCTACCTGTACTGTGATCCTGGCTATCCCCAATCAAGTCCCTGAGTCCTCACGCAGAGCTGGTAAGAGCTTCTAGATCGTTCATGAAATGGGAGTCCTTGTCTGACCATGGAAAGCTGCACAAGGACACATCATTAGAAGCAAATATACTTCGAGGAGTCCCTGGGGCTGTCCGTAGAGTAGAGTAGAGTAGGATAGGATAGGGTAGGGTAGGATGGAAAATAGAATAGAACTGGATAGGATAGGATAGGATAGGATAGGATAGGATAGGATAGAATAGAATAGAATAGAATAGAATAGAATAGAATAGAATAGAATAGAATAGAATAGAATAGAATAGAATAGAATAGAATAGAATAGAATAAGGAATGGAATGGAATGGAATAGGATAGGATAGGATAGGATAGGATAGGATAGGATAGGATAGGATAGAATAGAATAGAATAGAATATTGGAATGTAGAATAGAATAGAATAGAATAGAATAGAATAGAATAGAATAGAATAGAATAGAATAGAATAGAATATTGGAATGAATAGAATAGAATAGAATAGAATAGAATAGAATAGAATAGAATAGAATAGAATAGAATAGAATATTGGAATGAAGAAGAGAAGAGAAGAGAAGAGAAGAGAAGAGAAGAGAAGAGAAGAGAAGAGAAGAGAAGAGAATAAGCTGGAAGGGACTTTTGAGGTCTTCTACTCCAGCCTCCTGCTGAAGCAGGAGAACCTAGACCATTTTAGACAAATGATTGTCTAGATTCTTCTTAAAAGCCTCCAGTGTTGGAGCATCCACAATTTCTGGAGGGAAGCTGTTCCACTAGTTAATTGTCCTCATTGTTAGGAAGTTTCTCCTTCATTCCAGGTTGCTTCTCTCCTGGATTAGTTTTCACCCCTTCTTTCTTGTCCTGCCCTTTGGATAATCAGCTGACCTCCCTCCTCTCTGTGGCAGTCCCTCAAGTACTGGAAGACTGCTCTCATGCCACCCCCAATTCTTCTTTTCTCTAGATTAGCCAAACCCAAATCCTGCGGCCGTTCTTCATATGTTTTAGTCTCCGGGCCTTTGACCATCTTAGTTGCTCTTCTCTGAACTTGTTTCAAAGTCTCAACATTTATTTATTTTTTGGTAGTATGGTGACCCAAATTGGTTGCAGTATTCCAGGTGTGGTCATTCTAGGGTTTTAGAAAGGCTCCCTGCGCTTGGTTGTTTTCTTGAAGACATTTCATGACCTACACAAGGTAACGGAATCACTAGGTAACAACATCAGCCTTGTTGATGTTACCTAGTTTGGGCGATGAAATATCTGCAAGGAAACAACGAAGCTCCGAAATCATTAAGGAGCCCTCCTTTCAATCCCGAGCTACAAAGATTCTCGTTTATTGGAAATAATATTTTTATACAAGCATTAATTGCCCTGTTTTCTTTTCTATCAGGGATGGATCCATGCAAGTCCAGGAAGGGCCTCCACGAATCAGACGAAGCAGCCTGGATCCTTCACAGATGAAAGAAGAAGCAGGTGGAATTTTAAGTTCTCTATCCAAAGTTTCAATGAAAGGAGGAACCAAAGCCATTTCTTGTGGAAACTACATAACTTGCTACGTTGAGATGCTCCTTTCTTAAGGACAAAAGATATGTCAATCACTTCTGGACATAACTCCAGGAATCCTATCAACTCAGTCAAAACCAAAATTTGACTTTTTGTAATCCAAATACAGAAATCCTGCTTTTTAAATACTACGTTGCATTTTTCTACTTGTAGGGCATCTCACGAGAATGAACACACATAAAAATATTGCCCCCTTTGGAGTATTTGTAGAGACCTGTGCAGTCCACACTGAAAAAAAAATTAAAATACTGGTAACTTAAAAAACTAGAATCATTGCATAAATGATACAAACAGTGATTTTTCTAGCTGATGAGAAGGAAGAAACAATTTTGGCTCTGAAGTTCTTCAACTTTGATATCTGAGACTGTAACAAGTTTCAGCCATGGAAATGCTGAATCCAAGTTTGTGTTTCAGTCCTAAGAAATAAGACTGAAAATGTAATTAAGAAAAATAACACTAAGGTGGTTGGAATCCTTCAGTAGCTGGATATCTAGCTGCTCTGTGTGGTGACAAAATTGTCACATATTTAATCCTTGTATTTTGATTCTTTTACATTCATTACTGTATGAGAAAAATCTCAAGATGCAACGCGAAAGTGCTAAGATCATCAGTTCTATGATGACTTTAGTAGCATCCTTCAAGCATGCTTGAAATGTTGCATTTATTTAAAAAACTCAACCGTTGTCAAGTTATATCCCATAAAAAGCCATCGGACATTGATTCTGGATAATTTATATTCCAACTGGCTGAACATGGAAGAAGTTCAAGAGCTTCCCATTGGATCTCCAGGACCCGTGAAGGACTCAAGCTGTCTTTGGTGACAGTTGCAGGAAACTCAATGAATAACCATCCCAAAAGAAATTCAAGAGATGAAGTTAGATGAGCAAGAAAACACATCAATTATATGGATGCAATAAATATGGAATTTAGTTGCAAAACTGAATGACAAATCATTTGTACAGTAATACATAATCCTATCTGTCTGCCTGTTGGTCAGTCAATTTGTCAGTCTATCAGTCAGTCAGTCTGTCTGTCTCTAAATCTATCTATCTATCTATCTATCTATCTATCTATCTATCTATCTATCTATCTATCTATCTATCTATCTACCTACCTACCTATCTCTATCTATCTATCTATCTATCTATCTATCTATCTATCTATCTATCTATCTATCTATCTCTATGTATCTATAATCTATAATCTATCTATCTATCTATCTATCATCTATCTATCTATCTATCTATCTATCTATCTATCTATCTTCTTCCTATCATCTATCTATATCATCTGTCTACCTATCATCTCTATCTACTGGTATCTATCTACTTTCTATCTGTCTATTATCTATCTATTTATCTATCTTTCTATAATATCTATCTCTATCTAGCTATCTATTCATTCATCTATCATCTATCTATCTATCTATCTATCTGTCATCTATCTATCTATCTATCTATCTATCTATCTATCTATCTATCTATCTCTCTCTCTCTCTCTCTTCAATTAGTAGAGTAACTGTAGCCCACTATAAGTCCTTCCTTCCCTTCCCCCTTCAGCCTAAAAGCAACATTCAGTTACCCACTGCTCACCTAATTATGGTTTTCTCAATTTTCTGGGTTTACATCACACACTGAACCCCAAGGCAACCACAATAGTTTTGTTTACACACTACCATAGGCTTAACTATGGTGAACCACTCTGTGGCTTGACAGATTCTGCAAACATTGCTGCTATTCTGAGAACGAAACTACTGTGTGAGTAGGAGTGTTTGTGAATATGGATATATATGCAGAGATATGAAAGATACGGTCATGCATGGATTTGACTGAATCCTAAACAGGAGGTGGAAGCGGCTCTTTGGGAGCATATTTCTGGCTAACAAATAAAGTACATTTACTACAAAGTTAGCAAGACAAGACCGGGAGACTTATCAGCTAACTTGTTGCTTGAAAATCCTTCCCCAAAAAAGGGAGATGATGTGGCCACAGAATCTGTGCCAATGCCTCTAAAAACAAGGCTTTGGATAAACATCAAAACTCTACTGTTGTATGTTCTTCATGACAACTAATAAAATAGCTCTACTCAAATCCATGCCTATTGTGGTCGAGAGCAATATTTATTCCCTCCAAATGAGGCAGAACTCACACTTCCAGGGAGTGTTGTCTTGCTAGCTTCAGCTTTAACTTGTGCAGCATAATCAAGAAGATATCTTGGTCCACATCTATGGAGATTCTCCATCCTCCAGGACATGATTGTCCCAAAGGGGGGTTTTTTCAAGAGGCAACTGGACTTTTTTGGTTTTTCCTTGAAGAAATTTCACTTCTCATCCAAAAAGTTTTTTTTCGGTTCTGACCAAATGGTGGAGAATAAATCCTCCCATTATAATATAAATCCAAATAAGTCTTCCTGTTCTCTACCATTCAGTCAGAACTGAAGAAGCTTCTTGGATGAGAAGAAACATCTTCAGAGAACAAAATAAATCAAAGAAAGTCCAGTTGTCTTTTGAAAAAGCACCTTTGGGACTATCTTGGTCCACATTCTTCTCCCACTTAAAATCAACGAACTGCCAATGAAGGAAGCAAAGGCGAAACAAGCAACAGATGGAAACTCATCCAGAAGAGAAGCAACCTAGAACTAAGAACGTTTCTGGCAGTGAGAACAATTAACCAGAGGAACAGCTGGCCTCCAGAAGTTGTGGTTGCTCCAACACTGGGAGTTTTTAAGAAGAGATTGGACAGCCATTTGTCTGAAATGGTATAGGGTCTCCTACCTAAGCAGGGGGTTGGACTAGAAGACCTCCAAGGTCCCTTCCAACTCTGTTTTTCTACTCTGTTCTGTTCTATTCTATTCTATTTTATTATTTCCTATTCTCTATTCTATTATATTTTCTATTCTCTATTCTATTCTATTCTATTCTATTCTATTTTCTATTCTATTCTATTCCATTCTATTCTATATTCTATTCTATATTCTATTCTATTCCATTTTCTATTCTATATTCTATTCTATTCCATTTTCTATTCTATATTCTATTCTATTCTATTCTATTTTCTATTCTATATTCTATTCTATTTTATTCTATTTTCTATTTTATTCTATTTTCTATTTTATTCTATTTTCTATTCTATTCTATTCTATTCTATTCTATTCTATTCTATTCTATTCTATTCTATTCCATTCCATTCCATTCCATTCCATTCTATTCTCTATTCTATTCTCTATTCTATTCTATTGTCTTACTGTAGAGGACTCTTGTTTATTGAGAGGGGCATAGGAGGAGGGCTTTGAATATACCTGGCTTGTGTTCGCTTTGGAGGACAGCAAAAAAAACCAGTAAAAAGAGGAGATAGCAAAGTTATGACTATCATGTGTTGGGAGCTAATCCAGAACTTTACCATCTCTGCCCTGGAATATAACTGACTTCATTCTCTTTTGACTGGACTATCCTGTTTATTTCTATCAAAGCATGGACGGAATTGTTATCCTAAGCATCAAAACAGGGCTTGATATGGAACAAAGACTGAGTGGCCCTTATAATGTCTACTTTGTTAGGTTTCTTTGTGGAACATTATAAGTAACAAAGAGCTTGAGATCAGGAGCTCAAAGTCATAGGTGAATAGCAATTGAGAGTGAATATTTATTCATTATTCCGTTTGGAGATGTTTTCCAGAAACCAAGAAAAATCTACGCAGAGGACTCCACCCGTGTAACGTCTTTGAGATGTCTACCGTTATGTAGGTCGCTCCCAAAATAACTTCAAGTTTAGTAGGGCTTATCCAAAGAATGGGCGATTCTTTTTGGGGGGTGGATCCTTCAAGAATCTGGCTTACACTGTTTAACTTGCTTTATGAGTCGCTTATGATCGTTTGTAGCCTCGATCCGACACCGGAACCTCCACATCTCCCTTCTGAAACCCCAAGGAGAAAGTCGGAGCAGGCATGCTTTCCAAATGTCAGTGTTTCAGTCTGCAAGGAGGCACATTGTTATCAGATAGTTTCCATTCAAGTCATTCAGAAAAGCTGGCGACGTTCCTTGGACTTCAAAGGAGAGGCATCAAGTGGGTATGCCGCTCCGGGAGCCCAGCGTCCGTTTAGTGCCTGTGTGTTTGTCAGATGCCCCTGCCAAGGGTTAAAATGTTTACATACCCTCTGAATTTAAATGGCCCGTTACATGTCAAATGCCAATGGGAAAGACAGCTGGAGTATCTAAACGGAGTGCTTTGATCTAACTATCTGTAGAAAGAGGTCATTTGGTTTGCCCAAGAACCAGACACATTTAGAAGACCCATGCACAGCTCATGCAAGTATATAACTGCCTACGTTTTCTATTTGTATTAACCCATTTAGACGTAGCACCTACTAAATACTAGCGTTGTGCATTTCCTTTGGCTAACCCCCTCCTCTGTCAGGATCAACCCTAAATGTGCTTGTGAATAACTCTTTGCAAAAGGTTGAGCAGCGTGGCTGTGTAGTGTGTTTTGCTACAAGTCGGGCTTGGGGTATTTCCCAAGCAGGAAGATGACGGTGATTGGGACTTTGGGTTGACGGTTGAAGGAGGTTGAGTTGCTTAGAAACTAGATTGTAGCCCTGTCATGAGACTGAAGTCAGGGAGATTAAAGCAAGAAATAATCAATATATTGCAGAGAGAAGCTTTAACTCTCCTTGGGAAAAAGAGATGGAAGAGGAAGTCATCGAAGGTCTTCTTCAAATAACTAGGTAGTCCTACCTCAACTTGGTCTGTTGGGTGCCAGAGGCAACAAGACAGTTTTGAGATAAGGAGGCAGGAAAATTTGGGGAAATTGCTCAGAGGGGTTTGGATCACGTGGTTCTATTCTCTTCAGCAACTTTGAGATGGCTATAAAGATGGTTGTATATTGATGCTGATAGTGAAATCAGGAACACATTTTAATGCAATCTGTCAGGCTTATGTTTGAAGAACTATGGACATTTCATGCTTCCCCATAAGCTGAATCAGAAGAGATGATAGAGAGATAATAACCTTGCATAACCCCATTTGGGGAGCAAAAGAGTAATTCAGCTTTGACGAAGGTGAATCTTGTCCATCAGGAAACGTGCCACAGATTTTGTAACGTGCAGGTGGCAGGACAAAGAAAGATCTTCTATGAGAAGAGGAAGTGGGTATTGGAACATGACCTCCCCCATAATTAGCTCAAGCAAAGTTTAAAGAGGACTTTGCCACCCAGGGAGGACCTCTTGCCTGCCCCGCCCTCTAGAGCAGGGGTCTCCAAACTTGGCAACTTTAAGACTTGTGGACTTCAACTCCCAGAATTCTGAGAGTTGAAGTCCACAAGACTTAAAGTGGCAAGATTGGAAAGCCCTGGTCCCCTGGCTGAAGAATTCTGGGAGTTGAAGTCCACAAGTCTTAAAGTGGCCAAGGTTGGAGAGCCCTGCTAAAGAGGCAGACGCTTAGTTATGCAGACAAGGATTCTAGGTCTCATCAGGGACATGACCCAAGGGCGGTCCTGTTTTTCTACATACTTCCGAATCAGATTCAGGGAATCAAATGACCAGATCCGCTCCCTCCGTGAGTAAGGAAACACAAGTAAACAGAAATATCTTTCTGTCTGCTCTTGAGCTTCAAAACCGATGAAGAACGGTTGCAGGAACTGGATATGTCTAGTTAATGAAAAGAAGGACTGGGGTGTGTGTGTATGATATGATAGCAGTGTTCCAATATCTAAGGGGATGCCACAAAGAGGAGGAGTGGGGTCAAAGAACTTGAAGGCAGGACAAGAAGCAACGGATGGAAACTAATCAAGGAGAGAAGCAACCAAAACCTAAGGAGAAATTTCCCAAGAGTGAGAACAATTGACCAGTGGAACAGAAGTTGCCTTCAGAAGTTGTGGGTGCTCCAACACTGGAGGTTTTCAATAATAAATTGGACAACCACTTGTCTGAAATTGTAGAGGGTCTCCTGATTGAGCAGGGGGTTGGACTAGAAGACCTCCAAGATCCCTTCCAATTGCATTATCCTTCGTGGCAGCTTTCCTGGTTCTGAAAAGAAGACACGCTGGGATTTATGAAAAGGGGAGATTTTGATCGATGGTTTGTCTGAAAGGCAGGCTGAGACATAACTGACCAACGGTTGGTACCTCAGCAGAAAGAAAAACATTAATCAACGTTGCCATGGCTGTTCTCAGAAAATTCAGAAGCTGCTTAGTACTGGGTGGAAGACCCCCACAGGTTGGGGAGTGGGCTGGAAGCAAGACTGAGATGTTGGGGAAAGGTTTTGTAAGAAGGCAGGGCAAATGATGGTTGCGTTGCGACCCAGAAAATAGACATGGGAGTGAAGTTAAGTTCCACTTGAAGGAGACTTAAAGCATTAGTAAGGCCACACTTAGAGTCCTGCATCCAGTTTTGGTCACCACACTATAAAAAAAGAGGTTGAGACTCTGGAAAGAGTGCAGAGAAGAGCAACCAGGATGATGAGGAGATTGGAGGACGATGAACGGTTGCAGGAACTGGGCCCGGCTAGTCTAGGGAAGAGAAGAGAAGGACCAGGGGAGGCAGGATAGCAGTCTTCCAGTATTTGAGGGGCTGCCACAGAGAGTAGGAAGGGGTCAAGGTATTTTTCGAGGCACCTGAAGGCCAGATAAGGAACAATGGATGGAAACTGATCAAGGAGAGGTTCAACCTGGAAATAAGGAGAAATTTTCTGACAGTGAGAACAATCAACAGATGGATCAGAAGTTGCCTTCAGAAGTTGTGGGAGCTTCATCACTTGAGACCTTCAAGAAGACATTGGACTGCCATTTGTCAGAAATGGTGTAGGGTCTCCCGTTTGGGCAGGGGGTTGGACTAGATAACCTATAAGGTCCCTTCAAACTCTTATTATCTGTTATCCGACTTTACTTTTCTCATGTCTACTGGACATTCAACTCTGGAATTGTCCCTGACCACAGATGAAGTTCACCCTTTTACAGTTACATTGTTGGTTTTCCATACCAGATTAGTCTACCTAGATACAGATACTGGGACGTGGTGGCTCAGTAGCGAAGACGCGGAGCTTGTCAATCAGAAAGGTCGGCAGTTTGGCGGTTCGAATCCCTAGCGCCGCATAACAGTGTGAGCTCCTGTTCCTTGTCCCAGCAGCTTCTGCCAACCTAGCAGTTTGAAAGCATCTAAAAAAATGCAAGTAGAAAAATAGGGACCCCTTTGGTGGGAAGGTGACAGAGTTCCGTGCACCTTTAGCATTTAGTCCTGCCGGCCACATGACCACGGAGACGTCTTCCCGGACAGCGCTGGCTCTTCGGCTTTGTGACGGAGATGAGTACCGCCCTCTAGAGCCAGAAACGACTAGCACAGATGTGCCAGGGGATCCTTTACCTTTTACTTTATACAGATACAGAGTAAAAGAATTGGAAGGGACCTTGTAGGTTATCTGGTCTAACCCACCCACCACCCAAGCGGGAGACCCTACACCATATCTGACAGATGGCAGTCCAATCTCTTCCTGAAAGTCTGATGGCGCTTCCACAACTTCTGAAGGCAACTTCTGTTCCATCGGTTGATTCTTCCCTGTCAGAAAATTCCTCCTTATTTCCAGGTTGAATCTCTCCTTGGTCAGTTTCCATCCATTATTCCTTGTCTGGCCTTCGGGTGCTTTGGAGAATAGCTTGACCCCCTCCTCCTCTCTGTGGCAGCCCCTCAAGTATTGGAAGATGCTCTCCTGTCTCCCCTGGTCCTTCTCTTCCCTAGACTAGCCAGGCCCAGTTTCTGCAAACGTTCATCGTATGTTTGAGTCTCCAGTCCCCTCACCACCCTGGTTGCTCTTCTCTGCATTTTTTCCAGAGTCTCAACATCTTTTGTATAATGTGGTGACCAAAACTGGATGCAGGATTCTAAGTGTGGCCTTACTAAGGCTTTATAGAATGGGATTAGTTCCTCCCGTGATCTCGATTGTATCCCTCTGTTAATGCAATTTATATTGATAGCAGCACAGCAGGGATTGTCCTAAGAGACATTTGACCCTTTTCTCCTCATTTCCATTGAAATGAATGTCTCCTGCTGTGCACAGTTGATTCTCAAAGGAAGGAGAACTTCTATCATGCTCTATGGAAACTTCTTTTCCAGAAGTTTGAGGCTGGGGAGTAATGTCATCGAGGCCACAGTAGGTGAGGACAGGGACCTCATCCCAGGCTTCTACCCCAGCTGGAAATAAATATTTTGACAATAAAAACAACAATAATACAGTTCTAAATCCCTGCACACCGTTATGTAAAACGGTGTTTTGTTTTGCAGTGCGCGGGGGTGGCGAGGAATAACCAACTGTCATGTCTGGTTTTGCATCTCTGCTTGTAAGATGGTGTTGAGTTACTGTTCAATCCCCAAGGGTGTTGTTGTGCTATTTAAACACCCAACTCTGAAGGCTTTTCAGAAGCACTTGAAGAAGCCCTAGTCACAGGTTCCAACTGCCTTCCTTCCCCCAAATTAAAGCAACCCTGTGACTTCTTGGGGGGTGTATTATATGCATGGAAATCTTTGCTCATCCTTCTGAGCCTGAAAGGAAGTGTCCTGCATGAGTTACAAGCCTCTGACTCCAAAATGGTTCTCTAAGTCAAATAAGGGATGGGACGGTCGTTATTCTGGCATGATATAGAGAAGGACTTGCTTGGAGGTTGGGCTACAGGACCTGCAAGGCCCCTTTCAACTTATTCTGTTATTCTGTCTCACACTGTCTCTCTCTCTCTCTCCCTCTGGTCTCCTACTTGAGCAGTGGGTTGGGCTAGAAGACCTCCAAGGCCCCTTTCCAACTCTGTTATTCTGTATTCTATATTCTGTGGCCAGTGAATCATTTCTTTCTCCCTCCCTCCCTCTTTCCCCCTCCCTCCCTCCTTCTCCCTCCCTCCCTTCCTCCCTCATTCTCTCTCTCTCTCTCTTTCTCCCTCTCCCTCTCCCTCCCTCTCCCTCTTCCCCCTCTCTCTCCATCTCCTTCTGTATCCCTCTCTCCTTCTCCCTCCCTCTCTCTTCTTCCCTCTCTCTCTCTCTCTCTCTCTCTTTCTTTCTGTCTGTCTCTTTCTCTCTCTCTCCTTTTGTATGGACAAGTGAACACATCCAGTTCTGCACTATTTCTTTATCCAGAGACACTCATTATGATCATCTTAATGGAGGATGGAGGAGGAGGAGGATGAAGGAGGAGGAGGAGGAGGAGGACAACTTTAAGCCAAGAAATTTAATGTTCTACAGAATGAGGAAGGAGAGCCATTTCATTGAGGGCTCCTTGATGCTCTCTGAGCTGGGTTGTTTCCTTGCAGGCGTTTCATGACCCAACTAGAGAACATCATCAGTGTGCACTGATTAAGTTGATATTACCTTCTTTCATTCATGAAACGTCTGTCTACCGTGGAGCTCACTCCATTCCTAAGAAGAGCCTGCATAAGAGCACCAGCGTGTCCACCATCCTTCTCCTATTGTTCCCATTGACTCGTACTCATTTATTATGTATATACTTATACCTGTTTATACTTAGATGTTTATATGTTATGTTCATACTTATACTTGTTTTCTCACACATGCTTGACAAAGAAAGAAAGAAAGAAAGAAAGAAAGAAAGAAAGAAAGAAAGAAAGAAAGAAAGAAAGAAAGAAAGAAAGAAAGAAAGAAAGAAAGAAAGAAAGAAATATTCACAGCTTTGGATCTCATGAAATAGATCCGTTATCTTTGCAATGGCAACGGCATGGAATAATCTCATTTATGAACAGATCTTGCTAAGAAGCTTTCCAACAAAATCCCATGACTTCAGTTTCTCCCTCCCTCTCCCTCTCCCTCCCTGCCTCCCTCTCTCTCTCTCTCTCTCTCTCCCTCTCTCCCCCTCTCATCCTCCCTCCCTCCCCCTCTCTCTCCCTCCCCCTCTCTCCCTCCTCTCTCTCTCGCCCTTCCTCTCCCTCCCTCTCTCTCTTCCCTTCTTCTGGCCTGAGAGAGTCAGAGAGAAAGTGGCTAGCTATTATAACATATTAAGAAATAGAATAGAGTAGAGTAGAGTGGAACGGGGTGGAGTGGAGTGGAATAGGCTAGACTAGAATAAACTAGAATGGAATGGAATGGAATGGAATGGAGTAGAGTGGAGTGGAGTGGAGTGGAATGGATGGAATGGAATGGAATGGAATGGAATGGAATGGAGTGGAGTGGAGGGAATGAATGGGAAGGGAGTGGAGTGGAGTGGAGTGGAATGGAATGGAATGGGAATGGAAGTGGAGTGGAGTGAGTGGAGTGAGGAGTGGATGGAATGGAATGGAATGGAATGGAATGGAATGGAATGGAATGGATGGAGTGGAGTGGAGTGGAGTGGAGTAGAGGAATGGAATGGAATGGAATGGAATGGAATGGAATGGAATGGAATGAATGATGGAGTGGAGTAGAGTAGAGTGGAATGGAATGGAATGGAATGGAATGGAATGGAGTAGAGTAGAGTGGAGTGGAGTGGAGTGGAATGGAATGGAATGGAATGGAATGGAATGGAATGGAGTGGAGTGGAGTGGAGTGGAGTGAGGAGTGGAGTGGAGTAGAGTAGAGTGGAATGGAATGGAATGGAATGGAATGGAATGGAGTAGAGTAGAGTGGAATGGAATGGAGTAGAATGGAATGGAATGGAATGGAATGGAATGGAATGGAGTAGAGTAGAGTGGAGTGGAGTGGAGTGGAATGGAATGAATGGAATGGAATGGAATGGAATGGAATGGAGTAGAGTAGAGTGGAGTGGAGTGGATGAATGGAATGGAATGGAAGAGTGGAGTGGAGGGAGTGGAGTGGAGAGGAGTGGAGTGGGTGGAATGGAATGGAGTAGAGTGGAATGGAGTAGAGTGGAGTGGAGTGGAGTGGAATGGAATGGGAATGGAATGGAATGGAATAGAGTAGAGTAGAGTAGAGTAGAGTAGAGTAGAGTAGAGTAGAGTAGAGTAGAATAGAATAGAATAGAATAGAATAGAATAGAATAGAATAACAGATTTGGAAGGGACCTTGAAGGTCTTCTAGTCCAACCCCCTGCCTAGGCAGGAAACCCTACACCACTTCAGACACCAATAGTTATCCAATCTGTTCTTAAAAACTTCCAGTGTTGGAGCATTCACTACTTCTGGAGGCCAGTTGTTCCACTGGTTAATTGTTCTCACTGTCAGGAAATTCCTCCTTAGTTCCAGGCTGCTTCCCTCCTTGATCAGTTTCCATCCATTGCTGCTTCTTGTCCTGCCCTCGGGAGCTTTGGAGAATAGCTTGGCCCCCTCTTCTTTGGGGCAGCCCCTGAGATACTGGGAGACCACTATCAGGTCCCCCGCTAGTCCTTCCTCATGGAGTTGTCACTCTCTACTTTTATTGTGGTTTCATTTTATGGAGGGAGAAGAACCTGGTCCGGTTTCTCATAACCGTTGGAGTCCTGCACCGCAGAAGGTAGCTGTCTGGCAATGGGTGCTTGCTCCAGAGAACAGCCTGGCTTGTATTAGCAAGTTGCTCTTTCGAATTGCAAAGCAACAGGAAATCTGCTTCGAGAGTCAGATTTAATCCGGGATGGAGCAGAGCCAGGGAACACTTTAGGACATTGTCGAAAGGTGGACCTTGCTGCCTAGTCTACTTGAAGAATGACACCATTTGCACACACACCCCACTCATACAAACACACCCCAAAGGCGAAAAAGGAGGAGGACCCTCTGGGCTGTCCTACATAGATGTCAGATCTGACAGAGATTAATGTCTCAAACGTCCTTAGATTGTTTCCCATCTTGCTTTTGATGTGGTTTTCAGAAGGTATTTTAAACCAGGTTGTTTGAAGTAAAGGGACGTTTTTGTTTCACCACAGCCAAATGCTAAGCACCTCCGTGGTTGAGGGATCAGAGTAACAGAGTTGGAAGGGAACCTGGAGGTCATCTAGTCCAACTGCCTGCTCAAGCAGGAGACCTTATATCATTTCAGACAAATGATCCAAAATCTCCAGTATTGGAGCACCCAAATTTCTGGAGGGAAATCCTTCCACTGATTAATTGTTGTAACTGTCAGGAAATTTCCTCCTTAGTCATAAGAAATGATCTTGCAAAATCACCGTTTCTGAGAAGCATGCTCTCCTCCTGGGTCCATTCCCGAGGGCCAAGTATTTTTAAAGTGTAGACATTAGTTTTATGTCATTCAATTTTTACGTATTTAAGACCCATGATTCCACGGAACCCACAATATTCAATTCAAGAGGATTTTTTTTAAATTCAGGAACAGCTCTGTGATTTATGGGGAATTTCAGACAGTCTATCCTGTGACATGGGTGGGATAAGAACTAGCTAAGAGACAGGTTATCTTTTTCTCTGAGCTCTTTTAAAGCACTTCTTTAGATCTATTTTTATTTTTTATTATTGGGAATGACTCGTTGTGACAAGGAAATGATTTTTTAAAAAAATATTCACCAGGCAGTGAGCGATTAGGTTTGGTTCTAGTCACCTTCCAGACCATGTAAGAACTTATTTTAAAAAGGTATAGAATGACTTTGAGGAGGTGAGTGTTATTCAGAATTTATATAAGACAGGAACTGTTGGAACGATATTCCTTCTTTTACAAAAACTCTCTGTTCAAACATGGCACCAAAAGTGTACAGATTTTTTTTTAATCATCTGGAAATATTTAAGATTTTGTGCACTGCAAGGGAGCATAATACCATGCTTGTACTGATAAACCTTAATGAAAAGAGAACTCATTCATGTAAAATTCCGATATATTTTTACCCTGCCATACCACAAACTTATATTAACTTCCTAAGCTAACATAAGTTCATACTTAGGGACTTTTGCAATATTCTAAACTCAGTTCATTGAATGTGAGGGAAGAATACATACTCTTATAATGTTTTCCAAATTATTACTTTGTTATCGTTATTAATCTGCTATCACATTCAGTGCACGCACAATCTTTACATTAATTAATTCCAATAGATTAAAAAATATACCAAAGACTTCAGCCTTGAAGCCAACTGATTAAAAGAAATTATTTCTTACTCCAAATAAAAAACACCTAATCATACATACAGTATATTCTATAGTGTATTTTAGCCTCTTCATTATTTACTGGTAAATGCAATTTCCCAATACAAATTATTACATACAAATATAATACATTATTACATACAAATATAATAATACTGTTTGTTGATTGATTTCATTTTAGATAGTATATTTAACTCTAATTATACACTTCTAAGTTCTTCAGCATTTACCTTTTTTTAAAAAAATCTTAGGCCATGAACCTTATTCTACTTAATTTCTCTGTAGATAGAATAGAAACCAGACTGCTTGTGTCTTCTTTAATTTAGTCACTACTTCACTCATTTTTTTCTCCATGTTATTTTTATGTTTTTAGTTATTCTTTGCTTCACATTTTACAACACGACAGTCTACACTGTTTGATGAAACTCAATTTTTTGTAGTTAATGTCGTAAGACTATATATTCTTCCCTTAAAACCTGTGTCTATATTCTGAAGAGTCCCTTAAGTTTTTAGAAGGAACAAAAGACTTAATGAAATCTCCCCTTCGGCTCTCTCTAAATTGTCTTTGGGGATGAAATGTTTTTTTTCCAGATAAAGCTCTATGACAGCCACCTAAAATTATGGAGAGCTTGTAAACTGAAGAACGTCGTTTTGATACTCTATGAAAAGAAGAAACGGAATATTTCTGAAACACAGTTTATCATTCTTTAACAAATTCTCACTCTGTCTTATTTCATCTGATTTTTGCAATATGCGGTTACGTGACTTTAAAAATGTTCTTCTCTCTCTCTCTCTTTCTCTCATCTGTCTGTCTGTCTGTCTGTCTGTCTATCTATCTATCTATCTATCTATCTATCTATCTATCTATCTATCTTTAGTTCAGTTTAAAAAGTTATATATTTTTTCACTACTTAGGGGCAATTTTCCCTGATCCACGCAGTTCTTCATGTCAGTTTGCACACAGACTGAGGAAGTGCAAATCTACACAAGTAAAACTTAAAATTCCTGTACTCCCCTCCTGAATTAACTGAAATAAAGATATTTATGGTCAGGAGGAAAAGAAACTGGTCAGGAAGTGTTTGAATTTGGGGGGAAAAAAAACCTGGGGATTGAAAATGGAATGGTAGGCTTAGAAAGATCTTTTGTAAAATCCAAAGGGGAGCTGGGTTTTTAGGTTGGCTGGGTTCGAAGAATAGGAGCCGAGTTCTGGCTAGGCTACTGTGTGCAAATGTAAGGACTGTTGGAGGCTACACTGGAAACACAAATGTTTGTGTTGGGTGGTAGGAAAAATTGCGATTGATCTCAGTCCAATATTACCCAGAGATCTCATCCACTTTCTCTGGCTCTCTGGGGTGAAAATGAAGGCGTACCACTCTTTCTCTCTCTCTCTCTCTCTCTCTCTCCTTGGACAAAGTGACGGCTGCTTTTATAAAACTAAACACCATGTTTAATATTAGTTTTCTTCCCAAATTTCTGTTTGCCTTGGATATATGTTTTGTTTTGCTACCAAGTGCCCAGTTTTCAACATTCGGATTTTTGTGTTTATCTTCTGAAATGTTTGCAATATCCATAGATCTTACGATCCATTTCGTTTTCTTCTTTCTTGCATGGTTGTAGACTTTTATCAGATTTAAATCCTCAATTACTTACGATCTTCACAGTATAAATTCAAGTGTTGTTTTTTTTCTGAGCAATTTGTATTTCTGGTGTAATAGTATAAGGATTATACTATACTATATAAGGATTCTATATCTCCCCTAAGGCAATCAATACAAATATTTTCCCCGAGATTTGTTCAGTAAGAAATTCAGTGAGATTTGAATTCAGTTCAATCAATTTTTAAGCTAGTTCTTTAAATTCAACTCAGTGTTAAGTTAGTTATTTAACTTTTCTAACTTTGCAATAGAAATCAAAATAGCATGAAATATCAAATTGGACACAGAGTTTTTCCAAACATTCTTCCTCGGTTAAAGTTATTTAATAAAGTTAGGATTGGGGGCCATTCTATCTATATAAACAAGAATTTATGTTCCTGAGAAATAAAGCATGGGTAGAAATGTTGAGTCTCTATGATTATAGAAATGACTAGCAAGCTATGCTTGAGCCAATAATATTTGGTTCTAAGGCTAACATGAAACATTAATCTTAGTTAATTGACTGGTTTGCTGGAGAAAATGTTCTGAGACCAAATTCCATCCAGAAATGAGCTGTTTTCTTAGCTTCGATATTTTCATAATTTGTGGATGCTGATATTTATTGATCTTTCATAATCTCGTCCTTATTTTTCCAAACTTTAAGAAATGATTTCATACCTGCGAAGAGCCAAAAGCAACATTCTCTACCCTGTTTACTGATTCTGCGGGAGTTACTAATCTGTACAATATGTTTTCTTTAAAGCGAACCCTTCTCTTTATTTATATATATTTAGTGATGGAATTTTGAAGTTATTGTTCATAGAAATCTGAGCAAAAAAAATTATAGACCCAAAACATAGGGACCTCACTCTTTCATAGACAAATTCCATGCATTTAGGATGAAAACTTTATACAGTGACTATGCAGTAACCCTATTTCCACAATGTTCAGCATTTTAAAGAGTGCTTTGATATCAAAGGATGTGGAAAAAAAGAGAAGAAAAATGCTCTCACCGGTTCCTTAAAATCAACTCCTTGCAATAATGGGCTTTTAAATACAACTTATGGAATTAATGCATGTTATAGCTTTTTAGAGTTATCATTGATTTATTATTACAGGTATTAATGGTTCATAGGAGTATTGGAACCCTTCACTTTCGGTTTCTTGTTTGTGAAAAGTTTCGTTTGCTGAAAGATTTTTTAAAAAATCTTTTTTAAAAGTAACTAACTGCTTAGGCTAGACTAAAAAGAAGAATTTCTATAGGAAGATTTAGGATTTTCTTGGATTGTAATGGACGTAAAAGAGTTCTTAGTTAACTTTGGAGAAGTCTATCAGCTGACCTAGCTCTGGTTGAGCTAAGATTAATATCCCACTTTGTTCACTGATTGGTTTTTTTAATGGGCTTATTTAAAAAAAAAACACCCAAAACTTTAATTTGTAAACGTGATTTTTTTTTTTTGCCTAGAAGCATATATACATTTCTCTGCTTTTGTTTCCAGTTTTGCCAACTGTACACCAATTTTGCAAATATCTTCCAGAAGAGAAGAATTCGTTCATTCATATAGATATATTTTGTAATGATTTTCCCCTAGCATGTACTTTTTGGGGGTGGACAAACTTCCCATATCTAGAGAAGTATAAATATCGGCTACAGTTGTAAAAATAGGAAAATTGTTAAAATTACATTCAGACTAAAAAAAAATTCCCCTCTCCTTGGAATATGCACAAATTTACTTATTTAAATATTTCTAAGTATATATGAACGGATTTCATGACAGAGTGCAGTTAGTGAAACCAATCAATGTAAAAACAAATCAATTTACTATTATTTGAAATTTGTCAAAACACCATCGATTTAGAGAAGCGTTGATCAAATAACAAAATAAAACAACTCGACAATTATGTTACTATTCATAAAACCCAGTATTTTGTTTTAAAAATACAAATTTATTTTTAAAAAAATCATTTTCTCTTCTTTAAATATATATGCCTTCACGTGGAAATAGATATAGACATATTGCCAATTTTGTCTCTTTTCTTCTTTCCTCACATGGAATCCCTCACATAAATTCCACATCGGACCCTCACTCATAAAGATTGTAGAAGCTTGCTTCAATCTCTAAGCGTCTACTCACAAACTTAAGTGTCACTTACAGCTTAGCAAGGAGTACCGTATTTCAAGAGTTTTCAAGGTCTTAATTTACCACAAAATGAAAACTGGGTTAAGAATATGGAAGATATAAGGGGGCATGCATAAGCGCACCAACGTGCCTACCGTCCCTGTCCTATTGTTTCTTTTATTTTTCTTTTATTTTTCTTATATGTACCCATTTCATGTATTCATAATTATGTATACACTTTTACTTATTATCTCGTAAACAATTGACAAATAAATAAAAATTAAATAAAAATTAAAAATTAAGATTAATTTTATCTTGAGCTTCATTAAGGAATGATATGAAGTGATCTAGCTTTAACAAGGGACCGCCTTCCAGAAGATTTCCATTTTGTTCTTTCTGCAGTTAGAAGAGTGAAATTTGAAATAGAAAGCAACATCCTAGTCTCAGTTCAAACCTCTTCAGAATAAGGGACTTCTGGCTGGAGTTATTTGCCACAAGCACCAGTTAAAGGCCAGAAAATAAATTATTTTGCATTGATTAATAATTTAGGACTATCCTTCAGCTTTGAAAAAAGGCCACATAAATTGTTTTAAACCTAACCAATAACGATATAATTACCATCATTTCGTTAATTGCTATGCCTTTTCTTCTGGAAATAATTGATCACAGTGAAAAACCTACTTTGTTTAAATGTGAGGCGTTTGGTAAATGCAGAGCATAACCGAAAGGCTGTTTTTTACAATTATTTATACAAATGTTACAGATTTGGTGCCATTAATTTGCAAAAGGACAAAACAAAGTACACAGAAAGATTAACAATAAAATTACAGTAAATTACAATCAGTCATATTAGTAGGAATGTAATGCAATGGTAATTATTATGTTATTTGTGAGAAGAGAGCAAATTGTTTTTTCTAATGCCTCTTATATAGAAACATATTTTTTTTTTTAAAAAAAATACATGGTTTGGACTGTTTTTGCTTGTCAAGTTCCATAGAATTTCATAGTCTGATTTGCATTTTCAATATTTAAATAATGTTTGACACAAGATCAAGAAGAAGATTAACCTTATATAATTTCCATCTTTTTTTTCTCTCAAAAGGATTTGATCCTAAGAGTATTTGAATATCATTGTCTTTTAAAGAATATTTTTCCAAAAGTAACATTGCTGACTTCCTTTCCTGAAATGTTGGACAAAGAGATATGACTGTGCAATCGTTACAGATTTATCAAATCTGTTTTCATCTCTCTTTTTTTTCCCAGCATTGGTTCATTTCATTATATACTTTTTATAGATACATTACTAAATGAAGAGATGCGGTGAATTTCAAAGTCAAAAGCAGACATGTTCTGAAGCCCTAATGTGACATTCACGTCTTCCTTTGCAATGCTCCTTTATTCACCATCGCAATTTATTCAAAGCCAACTAAATTCATTCTGTAAGCCCATCTCTAATTGTGGCAATATTATTAATAGTCTATCTTGGAAAACAAGAAATCTTTTCGGTTTCATTCTATTTATCTTGTTATGCACCACAAACCAGGTATAACTTCAAAGAAACTGGGTTACCTCATTCTCCCCTCTAAATAATGACCTCAGTTTTGTTCATGTTCAACATCAAAATGTCCATTTGGTTCTTTTTGACATTATCTTGGCCGACAGAAGAATTCCTAACTCCTTCATCTGAGGTCATTGGTGCTATAAAATCTTGTATTTATAATAGCTCAATAGTGCTCTCTGAGTTTAAAATGTTCTGTCACGTTACTCTGCTATAAAGAAAATTTAAGCATTTTGTTTCTATAAGATTTCAAGAATATTTATACCCAAGAATTACTAAAGGAATTTAGCCATATGGCTTATTTATTTTTAATGCCCTCAGACTTTATTTATATGAACAGAATCAGCCACTCCCTGACGACTGGAACAGAAGGCCAACTTTTTAATAAAAAAAAACCATTTAAAGAAATTGCTTTTATCTTTATAATTGATTGGTGAAATAGTGAGAAACATTCCTATGCAAAATTAATCGTGACAGACTTGAGAGCTGCTTACTCAAACAACTTTGCTTATTGTATGTATGTGTGTGTGTGTGTGTGTGTGTGTTCCCCACATTGCTTTATTTATCTCCTAATTTAGAGACGTGACAGTATTTTCAGGGAACTTAATGTTTCCTCCCAACAACTGCTGTAAAATTCCCTAAGCATGATTAATTCTGATACTTGTTTGGATCAAATATATCCACTCCATCTAAGGAAAATTATTCAAACGATTGTTGACATTTTCATAAATTCTAGAAATGTTTTATTGGCTATTTTTGATAAAATTCAAAATTAATGTTCCATCATTTCTATTGCAAAGCGTTTAATAGTAGATGAACCTCATCAGACATATATGTTGATATTCATTCCAAATTAATTTATACAATATAAAGGTAAATATGGTCTATATCGCTTATAGTATAATGCCTAATATATCCTCATTTCATTTTTTTAAAGTTTAAAGTGAATACTTTATTAATTTGATTCAGTAATTATAGATTATCGCTATAATTAATATAGTCACAGTTATTTTTATTAGCCTGATAATTATATGCATATCTTTCAACTGAATATGCTTACGTTTCAACATTATAATGGGGAATAGATAAAGAATATTTAATATCTAAAAACGTATCTAAAAAGATAGCCATCCGTGATATTAATTTAATTATTAGTTTAGCAAATGATCTTAATTCAATTTTCAAAAGGTGTGATAACCATAGCATAACTATAAATATTTAGGATTGTCCACCAAAGTGAAGGAAGTAAGATATTAGACTTACTTTGAGCATGAATTATTTATTAATAGCAACTAACATTGAGAAACTTTATTTTAAAATGCATACTACTTTAATGAATACCTGATCTTGTAGTAATACATACAAGAGGTATGCTTTATTAATAGATGTTTTTTGAACAATTAGCCTTAAGGAAGGAAGGAAGGAAGGAAGGAAGGAAGGAAGGTTGGTTTACATTGCAATTTCACAAAACAATAAAACTTATAACAGGTCAGATAGACACTCCACAAATCCTGTTAACTAAGTCTCTAGTCTTCTCTAGATGTTCTCTTCTTGAACTTATGATTCACATGTGAATAGGCAGCTACCAGAATTCAAAGGAAATGCTTTGTTTGTTGTGCAAGATGTCCCCCCAAAATAGGCCAATCCATTTCCTTATCCCCTGATCAGATTAATTCGGTAGAAGCTGTAGAAATCTACTTTGTTTTGTTGGTAGTTGTTGCGGAGGCAATACCAGAGAGAAAAAACACTTGGTTTTTCTGTCTTGAGGCTTTAATTGAGAGGGACATAGAATTATACGGTTGAAGGGATCTTAGAGGTAGAGAGAGAGAGAGAGAGAGAGAGAAATGAAGGAAGGAAAAGAAACAGAGAGAGAAAAAGGAAAGAGAAAGAAGGAAGGAAGGAGGAAAGAAGAAGGAAGGAAGAAAGAGGGAGGGAGCAAGGAAGGCATGAAGGAAGGAAAATAAACAGAGAGAAAGAAAAGAAAGAAAAAGAAGGGAAGGAAGGGGGAAGAAAAATAAGAAGGAAGGAAAGAGGAAGGAAGGAAGGAAGGAAGGAAGGAAGGAAGGAAGGAAGGAAGGAAGGAAGGAAGGAAGGAAGAGAGGAAGGAAGAAAGGAAGGAAGGAAAGAGATAGAAGAAAAGAAAGAAAAAGAAAGGAAGGAGTTAAGCAAAAAAGAAAGAGGGAGGGACAGAAGGAAACAAAGGAAAAAAGAAAGGAAGGAAGAAAATAGGGAAGGAAGGAAGGAAAGAAAGAAAAAAGAAAGAAAGAGAGAGAGAAAGAAAGAGTTAAAGTTTTGGGTGAGATATTTCTGGATGACTACTCAGCTCTTTTTCTCAGGGCAGCGGATAAAATGACTGAGTTTTGTGCTTAGGCAAACATATTTCTGCTTCACCGGGTGCAAATATCCATTTACTGCAATTTTAGTAATTGTGAATTACGTACGATAACAACCTTGCAAATGTACTTCTTGCCTTTCCCTGCTGCCTGGTTCTCCCTGGCCGAGATAAAAGGAGCCAAGAAGAGCCTGGGGTTGCTTCGAAGGCCTCCTGATGGCTCTTTTGGGTTTGTCAGGATGGATGTAGCCTTTTATATCCTGAAGCCTACCCCCCCCCCCAAATAAGCACCGCGTAGAGAAGATGCTTTGCAAAAGCGTGCTTCGTTCCCACCCCCCCACAAACACACATTCTTCATCTAGCCCTATAAATCTCCCTCCCTCCTTCCGTGAAATAGGAATCTACTTCCGTGATTATTCTTTTTCTCTCTTTTGCGGGGTGGCCCTGGGTTTCTCTTTTGGCACAGGGGTGAGATTTTCGCAAATAAAATATGACAGGGAATAAGCATTGATTTGGACACCAGAGCAGGTTTCGAAAATAAAACAGATAGGAAACAACTTAATTTCAGCTGTGAAACGAATCTTGGGAATCAAGAGTTATTTTGGATAGCAAAGTCCCTTCCTTTCATTCCACTCAACTGATTTGGAAAACGCAGGTGCAGAAATCTTTCTTTGGCCAGTATTTCTAAAGGAAAGAAAGAAAGAAAGAAAGAAAGAAAGAAAGAAAGAAAGAAAGAAAGAAAGGAAGAAAGAAAGAAAGAAGAAAGGAAGAAAGGAAGAAAGGAAGAAAGAAAGAAAGAAAGAAAAAGAAAGAAAGAAAGAAAGAAAGAAAGAAAGAAAGGAGGAAGAAGGAAGAAGGAAGGAAGGAAGGAAGGAAGAAAGGAAGGAAGGAAGGAAGGAAGGAAGGAAGGAAGGAAGGAAGAGGGAAGGAGGGAGGGAGATGAAGCAAGCAAGCAAGCAAGCAAGCAAGAAAAAAAGAAAGAAAGAAAGAAAGAATTGGCTCCAGTGACTGACAGGCCCATCGACATACTTTAGTTCAACTGCCACTCAACCTTCAGAACATGTTTTGCCTTCTGAGGGCTTGTAGCCGGAAATTATTCGGCTATATAATTCTACTATATGACCTGGCTACTTCTCCTCATTCTGCCTCAGACAACTCTGGCGCAAGCTTCCGTCCTACTATTCGGTGCACTGGGCTGCTCAGACAGCTCTGGGGAGTCCAGTGCACCAAATAGTAGGACGGGAGCTTGGAAAAGAGAAACCCATCCTCGAACGGAGGAGAAATTTCTTGACAATAAGACCATTTAAATCAACTGAGCAGTTTCCTTCCAGACGTTGTGGTTGCTACCATCACTGGAGGCTTTCAAGAAAAGTGGGGAGAGCCATTTGTCCTGGATAACAGAAGGTCTGCTGCCTTGGGTAGGAGGCTGGACTAGATGACCTCCAAGATCCTTCTAGTCCTATATTTTTACGATTGTACAGTCCTTTCTCTTTGCTTCCGTTCCTGGGCTGCTTTTGTTAGACCTTCCTATCTCACCATTCCAACATAAATTAGGAACAACCACAGAGAGAAATATCGATCAATCCGAATAGAGCTGAGGGGACCTGGGGCTTGGAGCAGGGGTGGGATTCAGAAAATTTTACTACTGTTTCTGTCGTATCGCCGATACGGACAAAAGACGCGAGGCAGTGACTTGGATCAGCTCATTTATTAGTGGGAAACACAAGTGCGGTCAGTGGGGAAAAGCCGCGGCTTAAATGGATCTGGCGCCGGGCGCTGCGGCCAATGACAACCGTTCGAATCGCCCACGATCGGCTCAGCCAATCGCGGTCGATTCCGAACGGCCAATCAGTGCCGCGCGCTCAACCAATCCGGTGGCTGCGTGCTTTGACCAATCTGGGCTGCCGGATTTCGAGAATGGTAATGTCCGTACAGAACAGTTTCTGTGGGCATAGCTCGGTGGGCGTGGCCATGTGACTGGGTGGGTGTGGCCTTTTTTCTTTTTGCTTTTTTGCAGGCCCCACCCGGTTTGGGGGCCTTCTGCGCCTCAGAGCAACCTTTGGGGTGGGGGGCATTTTTGCTCCCCTGAGACTCGGGAGGGCATAAAATGGAGGAGGGGGATGAGCCATTTTTTGCCTTCCTGGCACAGCTGATCATATGAACAGCTGATCGTCGGGAGGGGGGAAAACAGAAATAAATACCTCACACGAATGTCAAGCATCGGGTGGGAGGGCAACCGGGTGGGGGCCGTGGCCAGCCAGAACTGACTACCGTTTTGGCGACCCACGGCAAATTCTTGCTACCGGTTCTCCTGATCTGGTGCGGACCGGCTGAATACCACCGCTGGCTTGGAGGTCTTCTAGCCCTGCTCAAGCAGAAGGTCCCATACCATTTCCAACAAGTTGGCTGTCCAATTTCTTCTTCAAAACCTCCAGTGTTGGAGCACCCAGAACTTCTGGTGGCAAGCAGTCCCGGAGGTGAATTATTCTCCCTGTCAGGAAGTATCTCCTCAATTCCAGGTTGCTTCTCTCCTTTGTTAGTCTCCATCCATTGTTTCTCATCGTGCCTTCTGGTGCTTTGGAGAATAGCTTGACCCCTTCCTCTTCTTTGGAGCAGCCCCTCAAACATTGAAAATCTACTATCATGTCCCCCCCGATCCTTCTTTCCTCTAGACTAGCCCAACCCAAATCCTGACACTGTTCTTTGTATGTTTTAGTCACCAGGACTTTAATCATCTTAGTTGCTCTTCTTTGTGTTTTTTTCCAAAGTCTCAACGTCGTTTTTGTAATGTGTTGACCAACATTGGTTGCAGTATTCCAAGTGTGTGGTCTTACTGGGGTTTTATAAAGGCCCCCTCAGCTTGGTTGTTTTCTTGAAGACATTTCATGACCCACACAAGGTAACTTAATCGCTAGGTAACAACTAAATAATAAATATAAATAATGATAATATAAACAATAATCTGTCATTTGCTGTTGGCTTCTCTGTTCACCTCCTCCCCCATTTGCAGTACTTAGTGTATTTGTATTTCAATTACACTCGCTATTGCTCAATGAATGTATCTATAATCTGTCCTTAAAACACCTACATTTGTAATCTCTCTCTCTCGCTCTCTCTCTTTCCTGCCAATTTGCATTTTTGATCTAAATTTCTGTTCTTTCTGGGCTTTTCTTTCAGTTCTAGTCACGAAGTTCACTTCATTAAATATGATCTGAAATTCAGGGTGAAAAGTTTGGTCAGTGCAACGTAAAAAAAGCCCACCAATTTAAACAGTCTTTTTCAAATGCTGAAAATGTGAAAATACTCATTTTTTGTAAAACATCCACTGAAGCTACACCTGAAACGTTGGACTGAATTGTTCCTACTGAGCTTTTTTTTTTTTAAAGAATCCACAGCCCCATTAAATCCATTTATAACTTCTTGTAAAAATAACGTTGATCTTCCGGTCCTTATTAATCTGTTCGAAAACATCCAGAAGTGGTCAGTGATGTACCTCAGTGGATTTCTGGTAGATAGACTGGGTGTACATGAGTATTTTATTATTTTATTTTATATTTTATTTTATTATTTTATTTTATTATTTTATTTTAATTTAATTTAATTTTACTATTTTATTTTATTTTCAATTATTTTATTTTGTTTATTATTTTATTCTTAATTATTTTATTTTAATTTAATTTTACTATTTTATTTTATTTTCAATTATTTTATTTTGTTTATTATTTTATTCTTAATTATTTTATTTTTAATGACTATGTATTTATTTATTTATGACTATTTATTCTGTTGTTTAAACAAGAAACTCACTGGTTTAATAATGCAGATCCATGTGGAATTTGCTTTCAGGTAAATAAACTCTGTATGTTATGATCGGTGCTCATTTGGATCATATACATGAATTATTGAGAGAGAGAAAAAATTGTTATTTGTTAACAAAAGTAAAAACAAATAGTTTTGGACAATTTTCATACTATATTACTAATCTCAAAAAAGTTATAAGATTTCATATAACTTCCTCTGATAAGTTCTAATTAATTAAAAGAAGTACCCTTATTTATCAAATATTTAATGAAAATGTCATTGAAATTAATGGGCTTTTTTGAGCTCTTAAACAACTCTCAAAAATTTCTGAAGGACTTGCCATAAATATGTATTTATTTATTAAGTGTATGCGCTACCTATCTCAATCTCCAAAGTGAATCTGGGTTGCTTACAATTAAAATCATAAATTTAGAAAATAGCAAAAATACTAGATAGAAAGGCAAGAAGCAAAAGGAAAAATTGGTCAGGTAGTAGCACTTTAATCCATCAGCCACCTCCAACATATGGGAACCCTTCGACAGGAGTCATAAAAATTTGGAACTCATCAAAAAATAAATGATGTATTCATAGCTTAAAGAGGACGAACGTCTCTAGAGAAGACATTTTATATTTTCTTCCTTAATAACTTGATTAAAAAAAAAAAAAGATTCCAGCTTTCTCAGTGTAAGAATCATAGTGATTGTAGAATACCCAGTTCAGACTCTAGAACTTTCCATTCACTTTCTGGAGCTCTCCATTCAGACAGCTAACGTCTCAATTATCTTTTCCTTCAGATTTGTGTGCCATTTGTCAGGATATTTTGTGGCTCTCTTGCCAACAGAATGATTGTTAACAAGCCTGCAATTTTGCAGAAAAAATGGTTTAGTTGTTCTCTAGATTAGATTTCCTCCATGACTATGAAAGATTGATGATGAATAAGATGATTTTTTTGCTGCTAAAATTAAATTCACTCCTAAATCAACATACATATGCACTCACATATATACACAAGCACGCATATCAGCAAGGAACTTATTTCTATTAAATTCTTTTGGACTTTCATCTTTATAAATATATTTTATACACTCAGAAGTAAACAATAAAAAAATTGCAATTAAGCTAACAGAGAAAAAAATATTTTCCATGGAGGAAAGGGGAAAAAATGAAAATTAATTTATTATGTTATTAGAAAGCAAATCGCTACTAGTTTTGTTTAAAAAAATCATTAATCCAATTAAATTAAATAGTCCTTCAATTAAAAATATTTATTTTAATATATATCTAAGCTTAACATATATACATATTTAATATATGTACCGTATATATTTGTATGATGAATGAATAAATGAAATCAGTTTTTTATCAAATATGCACAGATAAATGTTAAATGAAATAGGTTTCATGATTAAGAAACCTATTTCATAGAACATTTAAATAATATTATTATTATAAATCATAAATATTTTATTAAATATTACTTCTGAATACCATATACTTAATTATTGCACACACAATTATAAAATTAGATCCAAAAAAATTCAAATATTTAATTTTTAGGAAAGCTAATTGACATGAGTAGATAGGTGCATTGTTTTATAGAATAATTTTAGAATGATTTATTTCATCAGATTGGCAAAATGATATCTGATTTGCTAAGGAAATACTAGCAATGTTATGAATTACAAATTGTATCTAATTCTTTTCAGTAAAGAAAAGAATGTGAGAATATGTAACTATAGTGATAAACATTCATATCTAGAAGATCAAGGGTTTTTTTGTTGTTGTTGTACGTTACTCACTATTCAGAAAAAGAGTAATTGGAATAAAAAGAAATTGTTATATTAACTGAATAGAGAAAACAGTTATCACTCAATTGTATGACTGCAATCAGTAGTGGGATTCAAATTTTTATAACCTATAAAATCTGACATAATAAAAACAATACAGGAAAGTAATATTTGTGTTAACAGAACAGTTTGTGGTAGGAATGAATGTAAATTTACAAAGTGTTAATTATTTGTTCATAAATAGTATGTTTCCTAATGGATGGCCTAACCTTGAAATATTTTATTTATTAAATTTATTTACCACTCCAACACCACAAGGTGACTGTGCCAAAAATTTTAACTATAATGTTATATAAATATGAGCATTAGATTTACCACTTATGTATAGTTCAGATGGACTACACCAGTTGAGAAGTAAATTTTACTAACCCAACAAAACTTGCTTTTCAATAAAATCCCCAATTCTGTTTTTAAGTGTAATAATATTGTTAATGAGCCAAATATATATTGCATAAATCATGAGGGTGGTTTATGATTATAACCTTGTAGAGCAAAGATCAGAATTTATATATATAAAAAATCTATAGTTAGCATAAGTCTACAGTATAATCATGATGATCTTAATAACCAAAGTGAACTTGGTTTATTTATGTTTTCCCCTTGCCAAAATGGATGAGTAATTCCAAAGGTGTCTATTATATGTATGTATATGTATGTATAATACATAAGTTATATGGCATGTATACACACGCTGGCACTGTATATACACAAAACAATATATATGGTTTGAAACACCCGATCTCTTGCTTCAGTCATTCTGCATCTCATTTCCATGCCCCTAACTCAAAATTAAAATAATGTTTGATGATTCCCCAGGGGAGATTTTTCTGGATAATGTTATTGTTCCGCTTGATGATGTCAAATTCTAGACCAATCCGAGGTGAGCTTTGGTTTTGCGGATGAACCGAACAGTCAAAAGTGTGAGACAGCAACTTGTCAGCAAACTAAAAAATAAAAATAAAACTCAGCAACAGCTGTGTGGTATCAGCTTTGCTTGATGCTGGAGAAACCTGGAGCGTTACGCACATGGACCAGAAAAACTTTGATGCATTTCCTAGCAGGTGGTTGGGAAAGATAATGCGTTGATGCCAAACGGCACTGCTGGTTTGAGACATCGAGTTTCAGGAGATAAAAGGAATGGAGATGACATGCTTCCTATCAGGGCTGGAGCTGAGGTGGGCTACCAGGACTACGCAGCCAGTTTTGACCACACAAGAACTTCTTACATCCTACAACTGTAGTCTGGGCATCTGGAAAGCAAGCTAAGTATGTCTAGTTTGAGGAAAAGAAGAACCAGGGGAGACATGATAGCAGTCTTCCGATATCTCAGGGGCTGCCCCAAAGAAGAGGAGGCCAAGCTATTCTGCAAAGCTCCTGAGGGCAGGACAAGAAGCAATGGATGGAAACTAATCAAGGAGGGAAGCAACTTGGAACTAAGGAGGAATTTCCTGACAGTGAGAACAATTAATCGGTGGACCAACTTGCTCCAGGTATTGTGAATGTTCCAACTCTGGAAGTATTTATAAAGATGTTGGGTAACCATTTGTCTGAAGAGCTGTAGGGTTTCCTGCCTAGGCAGGGGGTTGGACTAGAAGACCTCCAAGATCCCTTCCAACTCTGTTATTCTATTCTATTCTATTCTGCTCTGCTCTGCTCTGCTCTACTCTATTCTACTCTACTCTACTCTACTCTACTCTACTCTACTCTACTCTACCCTACCCTACCCTACCCTACCCTACCCTACCCTACCTACCCTACCCTACCCTACCCTACCTTACCCTACCCTACCTACCCTACCCTACCCTATCCTATCCTATCCTATCCTATCCTATCAAGGCAGGGCATTAAAAACAAGTGCCAACCCTGAAGCTGACCTGACTGAAGCCATTTTGACCGCTTCAGTGTTGCCACACTGGAGCGGAGGGATAGGGGGGAGGGGGGAAAATTGAGATAGGAACATATAGCCAAAACAACATATTTTCTCTTGGGAACCAAGGACATCCTCGCACCTGGTCGGAGGAAGGCCAGGTGATGCCACCTGGTTATCAGCCCGTTCTGTGATTGAACCATGGACTGATTGTTTTGAGAAAGTGGGAAAACTTTTACTTTAGGTGAAAACCATGGGTGACCTCAGAGTCGGTTGTCCCCAGATATGTGCCAATGTGATAATTCCAAATAAAAGTTTTCTTTGAAGAATCTACATGCCTCGGAGTCTTGCTTGCTATGGATTTATTACTTGGAACAACATCACACCACTCTGGTTGCAACAGAAGCATAGTGGCCAGTCACTTTCTTTTTGAGTAGAGGTGTCCAACCTTGGAAACTTTAAGGCATGTGGACGTCAACTTTCAAAATTCTCCAGCCAGCATGTTTCAAACTCCAGTCCCCTAATTATCTCAGTTGCTCTTCTCTGCCCTCTTTTCAGAAGCTCAACATCTTTTTTTATATCGTGGGGAACAAAACTGGATGTAGTATTCCAAGTGTGGTCTTGCCAAGGCACTATACTTAATAAACATAAGCTGTCCTTCAGTCAAAGGTTCTCAAATGTCGATGGAGATTCTCACTCTTCCAAGTCATGGTTGTCTATCATCTATCTCCATCTATCTCCAGTCTACAAAACAGTCCTTTCAGCAGTTCCAAGAAAGCTCCACACTCAGGGGACCCTGAGGACACAGATAAACCCCCAAGTGGCCTCAAGGACCCTCTAAAAGGATGCAAATGACCAGCTGTTTGCAAGGATCTTCAATGAAAAACAAGGAAGTCCAGTGGCCTCTTGAAAAAGTACTTTTGGGACTACCAATACCATGCTGGCTAAGGAATTCTGGGAGTTGAAGTCCACAAGTCTTCAAAGAGACCAAGGTTTGGAAATGCCCTCCTTGAAGGCCTGGGAAGGCACTGTCCTCTTGAATGGCTAGTTTCTATCATCTGTGCTTCGGGGCTGGTTTTCATTAGGATTTGGAGCAGAAGTTTGCACAAGGCGTCTTCTGGTTAATTGAGTGGAACTGACGACTGGGGAACCAGCCAGCATAAAAACCTGGCCGTGATCCAGAGCCCATCCACGGCTGTTAGTTGTCTATTGTCACCGTCTGTTTTTCAATCACAGTTGCTAAGGGAACAAAAAGCAGGTGTATGCTATTGTTCTGAGGTCTCCTTGCTGCGTCCAGTTGGCAAACCACTAACCATTGTGGAGACAGAAGGCAGTTTGGCTTTTTTAAAAAGTTCTCTCTAGAGCCTTGGATCAGGAAGCATTCTCTGTTGTCAGAGTTCCTGACCTAGTTGCTGTCCGCTGTGTGCTCGGCACTGTTGTTTTTTTCACACAATAAGCAGACTGTCAACTCATAAAACATTCCTATGCCTGTTTTAGTAGTTGTAAGTGTAACTAAAATACCGGAGCTTTTGCCCACAAATCTATTTAATTGGAGAACGTGAATGATGACACCTTGCCTGTGAAGGTGCTCAATTGGAGAATCTGATTTATGACACACCCAGGGAGGAGGGGAAAAACAGGGTCACAGGGGACTGGAAATGACATAGACCAGAGTTGGCTTCATACAGGGCAGTGCCAATATGTCGCCTCTAACGAATCCTTTGATGTTTTTTGAAGTTTGGCTCGAGAATCAGGATTGAATTAGGGCGATTGCTGGAATCTTGACACAGACATCCTGTGGTGTACATTCCACTGATCTGGGTGAGTCTAACATTCATGGGAGGATTACAGTGGTGGTATTCAGCAGGTTCGTACCAGATCGCGCAAACCGGTAGCAAGGATTTGGCGTGGGTCGCCAAACTGGTAGTAAGTTCTGGCTGGGCACACCCTTGACCTGGTTGCCCAGTTTCCTCTGGCTCACTTGCCCCAGCCACCCAATGCTCCCACCACTGGAGGATTACTACTTACAGCATCTAAACATTCTTCAACATTTGGACTTCAAACATCCTCCAAACATAGAAACCAGGCACCAGGAAAGGACCTAGGGGTCCACATGCAGTAGAAGAGATGAAAAGCTGAAATGGCAATGAAGAAAATGGTGGGCAATGATAGGTCACTTGGAAAATTTGGATTTATATGAATTAGAATGCTTTCTAGTTCAATGAAGGAAAAAAAAAAGATAAAATGATAACGTTGCACAATCCCCATAAATATCAAGTTCGTTGTAAGAGTGACTAAGGATCTAGTCTGAGTTACCATTTAATGTTTATTTACCAGGGCATGTTTGCATCATAAATAAAGAGATAGCATATAAAATAGGAATGGAGTTACTAATAAAGGAGAATATTTGTAGTTGAGGGTTGACATGAGGGCTCCTTGGTGCTCTCTGAGCTTGGTGTTTTTCTGGCAGACGTTTCATTACCCAACTGGGGAACATCATCAGTGCTAGAAGGGAGTGGGGTTTATGGAAGGAGGAGGAGGAGGAACAGGAGGAGGAGGACAAAAAGGAATAGGATTACTAGGGAGTCCTTGGTGGTCTCTGAGCTTGGCTGTTTCCTTGCAGACATTACCCATTCTGCACTAGCACTGATGATGTTACCTAGTTTGGGTAATGAAACGTCTTCAAAAAGACTAGAGTTAATTCAATGATTGAGGCAGCACACCAATTGAGAAAGGAATAAAGGAAACATAACCCACAAATTAATTCAGGGGAGGACTCATAAAATGCTGCCAATGGGTGGATTCAGACATGGCCCCTTCAACTCATCCTATTGGCATTATCTTGTTTCGGTTTCTTTTCTAGGGCGTCTTCAAGATTCAGGGTCACCGACAGCAGAAGCGTGAGGAGTTTATCCAGTTTTTGTACTTTCTTTTAATCCAATCAACACGGTCAGAAACGAGGAAACATGTTCCTACACAAGCAGTCCTTTTCTGAAGCTTCTGTAAGACATTTCTCCCTCAGGAACACAAAGCACACCGAAGGTCCCAGCAACCTATTTTACATTGAAATGGATGTGCAGAAGGAGTTCATTTAATCCCAAATAATCCCAGATTTGTGTTGGTGGCTTTAACGGATTCAAAACAGTAGTAACGCTACGTCCTCCTTCAGCCCACCTGATCCAGACCTTGAAGATATGGTGGCAAGATGTTTTAAGCTGACATTTTTTGAGTTACCCACCTCACACAATCTGGGGTTTTCTTTGGATTTAAGGTGTTCTGTCTCATTTCTTCAATTACAGAATAAACTTTCTAGGTTTGTATTCTGTTCTTTCTTCTGGGATCTCGCGCAAGTGAGGCAACGTTGCAAGGTTGTGTCTCAACTCATTGTGTTTTTACTGAGCTCCGTGGCTGGGTGATGATGTGAGTCTGCCAGTCTTAGTCTTAAAGTAGGATCCCACGTTGCTTTAGAAACATGCTGTGGGTCATTTCAAGTTTCCTCAGATGAAATCATTTGGGGTCATCTACCATTGGGTGTTCTTCGTGGCTCATCCGGGAAATTAAAGTAATTATAAATAAGGCCAGCTGTAGGAATTTATATTTCCCTCTTTTATAAGAATAGTATTTTCCCTTTGGGGAATGAACTTTTTTTTTTCCCTTCTGCTTTCTGTTACTTGGTGTCAACCCTTTGTGGTGAAGGCTTTTCTGGAAAGAAACAGATGTCAAAAGAAAGACTGGCACCCAGGAGGAAGAGATGACATTTAACATGACCAGCCTTGTAGTCCGCCTTCATATTTCACGCTTCCATACTTCTCTTTGCTTAGCCTGGAAACTCATTCTCTTATCTTGTGATTGGTAATATTTGGGAGACTTTGGCTGGAGGGGGTTGACATTTATCAGGTTTAATGCCTTGGTAAGGCCACAGTTGGAATAGCACATCCAGTTTTGGTCAACCCAAAATTAAAAAACGCTGTTGAGACTCTAGAACGAAGATGATTAAGGGACTAGAGGCTAAAATATACAAAGGATGGTTGCAGGAATTGGGTGTGTCTAGTGTAGTGAGAAGAGGGACTAGGAGTGACATGATAGCAGTGTTCCAGTATCTCAGGGGCTGCCCCAAAGAAGAGGGAGTCAAGCTATTCTCCAAAGCCCCTGAAGGCAGGTCAAGAAACAACGGATGGAAACTAATCATGGAGAGGAACAACCTAGAACTGAAGAGAAATTTCCAGTCTGTGAGAACACTTAATAAGCAGAATGACTTGCTTCCAAGGTTTCTAGGTGCTAGAGGTTTTGAAGACAAGACGGTTGAAATGTTTAAAATGTCTCCTGCTTGATTAGTGGTTGGACTAAAAGACTCGCAAGGTGTTGGAAGTTCCCTTCCAACTCTGTGCTTCTGTTATGTCTGTTTCAGTCATAGGATGCCTGTTGGGGGACTATTTTGTAATGGACCACAGTTCACCTCTCACACCAGAGGTGGGTATTCAGCAGGTTCTGACCAGTTCTGGAGAACCAGTAGTGGAAATTTTGAGTAGTTCAGAGAACCGGCAAATCCCACCTCTGACTGGCCCCGCCAACCCCACCTCTTCTCTGCCTCCCATTGAGTCTCAACTGATTGGCTGGGTCTCCTTTGGTTGCCCTGCACAGGAGAACGGAGCTGGAAAGCAGGTTAGTGGGATGGGGAGGGAATTGAGGTTTTTGCAGTATCCTCCTTCCCCTGGCATGCCCACCAAGCCATGCCCACAGAACATGTAGTGATTTTTTTTTGAATCCCACCACTGTCTCACACTTCTTTCAATCTTGAAAAAAAAAAACCCTTCACCTATCACCACCCTACCTAGTTTTAGGAATTTTCAGAGGCCTCAGAGCATCTGAATCAAGGTGTGTCAAGCCAAGTCTTTGAGAATCGATGTCCTCTGGCTATTTTTCCTGGAAACAGAAGTGAGACCCTTGTTGACCATTCCTGCTGTTACATTTCAGTCTAGGAAAAACAAGAGACTTTCACAAAAGCTCAAAATGGTGGCCCCAACGACACAATTGAATCCCTGGCTATTTTTAATGTTTGCCATCTTGACTTGATTTCCCGTTTCAATCTCTAATTATTTCACAAAGAACATATGCTGAGATTTTGTTTTCTGCTCATGTTTCTTTTGTTGACAGTTAATTGCGTGCCAAAACCCAGCAAATTATTTTAATTCAATATATATGTTTCCCAGGAATTATTGTCTGGATAATTTAATAAGATTTTCTTTTTAACACCTTGGCCTTACAAGAAAGACAAATACTCTTGGAGTGCTAGATCAGACAGAAGTCCGTGAAACTTTCTGGAACCAACGTGCTAAGCAGCAGAAGACAAAAAGTCCCATTTTTCTCAAGCACTCTCTTTCAGTTGCCTAAGAGACTGGTTTATTTTGGAAGCTGAGTAGAAAGAAGCTTTCAATTGTCGTTACTTCAATGTTTGTTGGTGCAAAACTTCTTCTCAGAGATTGATCTGTCTTTTTGTCTCAAGACTCATGTCAGAGTGGCCCTAGTCAAAACTCTTTTGTGTTCCTCCTGCAAGGAGGACTAAGACTGATAAGGGAGTAGTAACTGAGTCTTTTCCCAAGTAGACGCAGCTGCTATCTTTGAAAAGAATGACAAGTACCATTTGTTAGAACAGGGATCCCCAAACTTGGCAACTTTAAGACTTCTGGACTTCAACTCTCAGAATTCTGCAAGTTGAAGTCCACAAGTCTTAAATGTTGCCAAGTTTGGAGACCTCTGTACATAGAACATCAGATTGGAAAGGACCTTGGAGGTCATCTAGTCCAACCCCCTGCTCAAGAGGAGACACCATACCATTTTAGACAAACAGCTTCCAGTCTCTTCTTGGAAACCTCCAGTGATGGGTCACCCACAACTTCTGAAGGCAACTTCTGTTCCACTGGTTGATTGTTCTCACAGTCAGGAAATTCCTCCTTAGTTCTAGGTTGCTTTTCTCCTTGAGTGGTTTCCATCCATTGCTGATAGTTGATAGACTCCAGGAGAAGGTGAGAAGGTGGCTTCACTGGATCTGAATCCAGTTGACTGAATCCATTATTGTCTCCTGGTCATAAACACATAACAGCAAACAGATTTATCTCTGGAGATTCTCTGTATCCAGGTCACAAAGATGCTTTGTTTTTTTCTCGAAGTCGCTTCGCTTCTCATCCAAAAACCTTCTTCAGCCCTGACTGAAGAACTGAAGAAGCTTCTTGGATGAGAAGAGAAATGTCTTCAAGGAAAAACAAAGTTCAGTTGCCTTTTGAAGAAGCATCTTTGGGACAGCAAAGAGATTTCTTCCCTTCCAATGTCTCTAAATAAGCATTTTACTTTGTTTAAATTCTTCCCATTTTAGGGAGTGGAATTGGACCAGCTGCTGAAAAGGCAAAAAAAAACAAACCAAAAAACCATTTGCATTACAAATTTAACATTCAATGTTGAAATTGCTTGTTAAGGATAACTTAATACCTTATGAGCAGACTAAAACAAAAATTACTGGCAACACGCAGAAACAGGCACACATTTCTGAATAAATGAAATGTATATAAATATGGTCTTCCTTAATATGTTATGAATGCCATTAAATAGGTTTAGTGTGACTTAAAAACCTGTTCCTGTATATTAAAAAACAGAAATTAAATACTCATTTTTCATAGTTAAAAATTCAAAGATTTTAGTTTAGTCTATCACAGTTGAGTTATTGTGGACTGAGGCAGCCCTAGAAATGTGTTAAGAAGGAAGGAAGGAAGGAAGGAAGGAAGGAAGGAAGGAAGGAAGGAAGGAAGGAAGGAAGGAAGGAAGGAAGGAAGGAAGGAAGGAAGGAAGGATCTCTTTTGCTTTCTAGAGGGCAGCAAAGCAGTTAAATTTCCATTATCTCTTTGCTACTACCTAAGAGTGCTTGGGATTGCTGCAGACCAGATATGGAATTCTAATTCTCAAAGTTGGAACAATACTCATAACTTATCAGATTTCCCTAAGCTTGGCCCATGCTGATGTTTGCTTTTTTTCACACACACACACACCCAAGCTATCCATTTTATTTCATTTTGTTTTGAGGCACATCTGAAATGTAAGAGTTGGAATGAGAGACTCAGTCAATGCCACAGAGTCCCCATGTCTTTATTAAACCCCAGTGTTCAGATGATTTGAGGATCCTTTCTTTTTTTCCCAGCTCTCTTTCTAGAATAGGGTGGGACCTCTTATTGTTGCAAATGTCCTCCACCCCAATCATTTGGACCACCCAAGTGTGAATTCGTGGAATCATTGAATTGTGGGGTTGAAAGTGATTGCAAGATGGATCTTTTCCAGATATCTGCAATGGGTAGCAAAAATCCAATAGGACCCTTGTCAAGAGATGGTGATCCATCGTCTTCCTAAAACCCTTCAAAAATAGACTGCCCAAAACATCTGCTCCTACTGAACTTTAGAAAGATTCTCCTTGTATTTCAACACATAGTTGCCACTTAGGACCATTTTTTGTGATCCTCAGTCTGTGTCCCAAAGGTGCTTTTTCAAGAGGCAACTGGACTTTCCGGGTTGTTTTTCCTTTGAAGGCATTTCGCTTCTCATCAAAAGCTTCTTCAGCGCTGAAGAAGCTTCTTGGGTGAGAAGCGAAATGTCTTCAAAGAAAAAAAAAATCAGAATGTCCAGTTACCTCTTGAAAAAAAAAGTACCTTTGGGACAGCCATGACCTGGAGGACTGAGAATCCTCGAAGACTCCTAGATCTGTGGCAATGAAAAACACTTCCTGAACATCTTATTTCCATCACTCACATAAGCCTCACATAAATTCCTTTGTTTCTCATCCTACATTCTAGGTACATTCAGAAAAGATTCATAAGTCTGCATCCAAATTTACCCTCCACAATGCTGTCTTCAAAAGAAATGTTACTTTGTTTGTGACTATAATCTACTGAATTTAGAATTAGATAGGGCCTCTGCCCTATCCAGAGGTCAAAAAAAGTCAAGTTGGACTCCATGATCCCATAATTGAAGTCTAGACCGGTGGTTGCCAACCAGTTGGCCGGGACCACTGGTGGTGCATGAGAAAATTTTGGTGGTCGGCAGAGAAATCTCCCCCGCAAAGCACTTAATCCAGGCTGCATGGGAACACAAGGCTTGCGTTGCTTGCATTGTGAACAACATGAGGTAGTGAGGGGAGGGGGGAAAGGGCAGAGGGGGGAGAACTTGCCCCATTCGCCCCACACGCCTGTCCTGGCCACTGGGCTGCTTCTTTCCACTTCTTTCTCCTTCTGCTTTTGGCTGAACTCAAGGAAAGCAGCCAAAGTCTTTCTTTCTCTCCCCCAAACTCCACAAGAAATGAGTCTGTGGGACCCTGCAAGGCCTCCTGCTCCAAGAGGCTGCACTGGCAAAGACTCATTTCTGGCAGAGTTTGGGGGAAAGAAAGAAAGACTTCTGCTGCTGCTGCTGCTTTCTTTGCATGAAGCCAAAAGTCTCTCCTCTCTCTCTCTTTCCTCCTGAGAACAGAGCTGGAGACGGTATCCTGCGATCCCAAATAAAGAATGAGCGATCGGTAGGAAAATGGGGTGGGGGATTTTCCTGCAGACTTTTTTGGGATTTCCCCAGGGTCTTCTGGTCTGTAGGATTTAAAATTTGGTGGTCCCTGAGGTCCAAAAGGTTGGTGACCCCTGATCTAGACCCTTTTTAATGTAGTGACGCACATAAAAATTGGGCAGTTCAACCATGTGACTGTTCAATCATGGCTGCTACCTTAACTTTTTGGTCCTTCCTTGAGGTTGGTAATATCCCAGGTTGACATCCCTTCCTGGATGCTTCAGAAGGTTGATGGAAACAACAACAAGAAGAAGAAATTATGGATCACACTTACTGTTAGGAATATAAGTCACCTAACTGGTATTTGGGTTAGAAATATATAAACCAGGATAAACATTTTAAAACTGTATCTTTGAGAAAATGCAAAACTGTAGTTAGGTGTGGTTTCTCAAACGGCCATAAGATGGAGCCAGAAACCTGGGTTGTTTCAGTCTGAGTCTCAGAAGAGAGCGTGAGTGTATCTCTGTTTCCTTCTGTTGGAAAGTATTGCTGTTCCTCCATTTCTTCTAATTGACTGATATTACTGGATTTAATGTAAGTCTGTTACTGAACTGTTTTTTGAAACTGGACTTGGATTATCCCTGGATTGAAAACTGACTGATTTAACTTGTGAATGACTTTGGATTGCTTATTTTGGACTTTGCTTAAACCTTTCTGGAAGTAAAAACCTACATTTACTGTACAGTGTATCTGTGTGCTCTGTGTGTATTATGCCAACACTACTCTCTATACGTCTCCCTGTATGCACTCATTCTCCTAACGGGGAATTACCTCAACACTTACAAAAGAAGTTGGTTCCAGCTTGCGAGAGACACTGGATTTGGCCGACCTAAAAAAGTACAAATTGTGTCGGTGGAAAAGAAGAAGCCAGCTTCCTTCATGGAAAGTTACAGAAGCACAATAATCAACTCTGGGAGTCACTAAAGACCTCCTCAAATGATGGATTGGCAACATTTTCGCCCTTCTAAACGGAGGCCTTGGGAGTTCTAACGATATAACTCAAAACAACATGTTCTTAAGCCTTATTATGTCTCCAAATAAATAAATAAAAAAGAGAGAGAGAGAAGTTATGTCTGCACAGTATATTTCTTGCTTCTGTAATCAGAAACAGAATCTTCTGTTTAAAAAAAAAGGAAAAAAAAAGGAAAACAAGAAACATTTGGCTTTTTTCTCTCTCTTTCTTTTTTTAAAAAATGAGAAGTTCAATTCGTAAGCCTTCACATGAGTCTATAATAAAGGATCTTTCCCCGCTTCCAAGTTTTTTAAGAAGAACCCTTGGGAGAAATGAGGAAACTCTCATTAAATTTAGCAAATCTTCTTTAGGAGGGCTTAACCAGATCAACTGCATGTTGATTTAAGGCAAACGAATATTTTTAAAATTAAAGCAGCTATAACACTATAACGAGAATAGCCATAAAATTGTTGTCTTGAAGTACCTATTCCTAGTCTAAAACGTGTAACGAATGATTGCAGGAATTGGGTATGTCTAGTCTAATGAAAAGATGGATTAGAGGTGGACATGATAGCAGTTTCACAATATTTGAGGGGCTGCCCCGAAGAAGATGGAGTCAACCTATTCTCCAAAACACCAGAAGGCAGGGCAAGAAACAATGGATGGAAACTAACCAAGGAGAGAAGCAACCTGGAATTAAGGAGAAACTTCCTAACAGGGAGGACAATTAACCAGTGGAACTGCTTGTCACTAGAAGTTGTGGGTGCCCCATCACTGGAGGTTTTCAAGAAGAGACTGGACAAAACGTTTGTCTGAAATGGTAGAGGGTCTCCTGCTTGACAGGGTTGAACTAGAACAGGGATCGCCAACCTTTTGGACCTCAGGGACCACCAAACTTATAATTTTAAATCCCAGGGACCACTAACTGGTTCTGTGGGCGTGGCCTAATTTGTGGGTGTGGTTTGGTGGTCATGTGACTGGCTGGGCATGGCTTGTGTGTAAATATTATAAATATTTATATAAATATTGAATTTTTTATAAAAAAAGAGCAACTTTTACCCCAAATCAGGCAAAGCAGGCAGGCAGATTGAGCTGCTCACAGAATCACAGATTCACTTAGAGATCTATCTATCTGCCATTGGCTATCTGAGTCTGCACTCCTGCAGTCCTAAGGAAGGTTCGGCTCAGCTTAACAGAGCCAAAGATCTAAAGATTAGCTAGAAAGCAAGAAATCTAACGATTTTCTGCTTTCTAACTGATCTAAATCTCCCGGCACAGCAGAACATCTGATGGTTGAGGGGGGGAAAAAAGGAAAAATAGCAACTTAGCAGGCAAGTTTGCCAGGTAAGTGGTGAGTGGGCGGAGAGGGTTCCTGTGTTCCCACACAGCCTGGATTAATTGCTTTGGGGGTGACATTTCTCTGCGGACCACTAAAATTTTCTCACGGACCACCAGTGGGCTGCAGACCACTGGTTGGTGACCACTGGACTAGAAGACCTTCAAGGTCCCTTTCAACACTGTTATTCTATTCAAGACTCCCAAAACCTTTCGGCAATCATGTCTAATTTACCATCCTCTGCTTCTCTGCTCACCATCGTCAGTTGAACGTCTTCGTGTTTCAGCCATTAGCCTTCTTCTGCTCTGGGGCAGTCTTTTCCAGCATAGAACAGGGACTGCCCTCCCATGCATAGGAAGAGAAATGGAAGATGGGGAGTGGTCTAGTGGCTTGCTTGCATGCTCTATGGTAGGAGGAAGGGGCCTTTAGCAGCATAGCCTTTTCTCAGGGGTGGGACGCTACCTGGTTGGACTGGTTCCATAGAACCAGTCGATATGATTCTGCACAGTTCGGAGAACCGGCAAATCACACCACTGGCTGGCCTTACCCCTCCCCGCCTACTCATTCCTTGCTTGGCATGTGCACCATCAAAGTTGCTAAGTTCCTATTTCTCCTCCCCCCTCCCCCGACCATCAACTGTTCTGCTGGGAGATTTAGATTAGCTAGAAAGCAGGAGATATTGAATTTCTTGCTTTCTAGCTAATCTAAAAGCAGAGCCGAACCTTCCTTAGGACTGAAGCTTCTATTTTTCCGTGAAGACTCAGGTAGCAGATTGCAGAAAGATAGATCTCTGAGTGAATCGGTGATTCTGTGAGCAACTCAATCTGCCTGCCCACTTTGCATGATTTTGGGTAAAAGTTGCTCTTTTTAAATAAAAAAATCAATATTTACATGCATGGTATGTTGTGAGTTAATTTTGTGAATTTGCTTGCTAGCAACTTTTATGTGACAGACTCAGGTAGCAGATTGCAGAAAGATAGAGCTCTGAATGAATCTTTGAGCAACTCAATCTGCCTGCCTGCTTTGCCTGCTTTTGGGTAAAAGTTGCTCTCTTTTAATAAAAAAATCAATATTTACATCAATATTTATAATATTTACATACAAGCCATGCCCAGCCAGTCACATGACCACCAAGCCACACCCACAAATTAGGCCATGCCCACAGAACCGGTTGTTAAGAAATTTGAATCCCACCTCTCCCTTTTCTCCTGATTTGATCTTGATAGATTCCATGACCAACCTCTCCTCAAAGCATCATTAGTGGCCCGAAGAGGTTGCAACCTTACCCTGATAGTTCCTCACCTCAGTTTTGCAAACTAATGTTTCACCCCCCTTGGCTAAGAAGACAACCACGGATCCAGAGGCACATTAATCCTATAACTTGGGAAAATAGAAGCCTTAACCTGCACATCCTGTGGCTTAGTTTTCTGGAAGGGGAAAACGAGCAAGAATGCTGAGGCTTTTAAGCAAGAGGACAGCGTAAACACTAAACAGAAAGTTAAAGAAAGTCCTGGGTTGATTTATATTAAACCGATTGAAGCAGAGAGCTGCAGGAACACACATTTGAAGAATGCACGCCCTTTGGAAGGATGGCGTGTCTATTTATCTGGGATCAGCCCAGACCTTTGGCCTCGTCTCAGGGCCCTGGACATGATCACAGCTCCAGGATATTTGACAGTGAAGCAAACCAGTTGCACAGGGTGAGACCTCTGGAGCAGGTCTGGGGTTGTGATCAAGGGAATGGGGGAGGAACTCTCTAGCAACCAGGGGAATGAGATTGACAGAACGGAATAACAGGAGTTGGAAGGGACCTCTGAGGTCTTCTAGTCCAACCCCTGCTTGACCAGGAGACCCTGTAGGAGATACTAATGCTCTGATGGCCATTTGGAAAAAAAATCCTTTCTTAGTGAGCCCTGAGATGCCAAGAGGAACATATGGGCCAAATTTCAAGTTTGTATGATTTACTGTTCTGGAGATTGTGTGATGATGTGTGAGGGGTATTTTGCTTCTATATATATAGATATATTTGGCATAGTTTGGCAATATATATTATTTATGCTTAACAAGCCACACTATTCATTCAAGTCAAAAAAATAATAATATGGAGATTGGCGATTCAGCAGCCAGAATGACGCTGTTCAGATTTCATGGTGGAATTCATTCACGGAATTACAGATGAATTTTCAAGAAACATGAAATGGTTCTGAGAGCTGCACTGAACGCAGATTCTCTTTCAGTTATAGCCAAGTTCTTCATCTGGCCATATTAGCTACACATTTGATCGATTCCTAGAAGGAATGGGAGGGGCTCAATGAGGCGGGAAGGGAAACAGAAAACAATGGACGGCAAGAAAGCCAAGAGCCAAAGCCAGATTTTTTTTTTCTTTTTTTCTATGACTTCCAATATCCTTATAGTCTTTTTGGATTTATTTATTTCTGAACGTTCAGGCAACACATTTAAGCATCTGCTCCTATTTCTTTTGTAACCATGAATATAACTCTATTTCAGCTAACCAAAATTAAGGGATTTTTAGGGCTAGAGTTTCCATCGGTGTAGGAACTGAGACTAACAGGTAATCCTTGACTTACGACTACAATGGAGACCAGAGTTTTGGTTGCTAAGCATGACCCGCTTATTAAGCGAGTCACGCCTGATTTCACAAACTTTTTTTTTTTTGCCATCGTTGTTAAGGGACTCACTGAAGTTAAATGAACTCAGAGTAACAGGATTACAGTCTTGGAGGTCTTCTAGTCCAACCCCTGCCCAGAATGCCTGCCTGCCTGCCTGCCTGCCTATCTATCTATCTATCTATCTATCTATCTATCTATCTATCTATCTATCTATCTATCTATCTGATTTGATTGCTTATTGTACACTATGACTATCATTTAGTGTTGGACCTGATGATTCTTGACTCTTGACGAATGTATCTTTTCTTTTATGGACACTGAGAGCATTTGCACCAAGACAAATTCCTTATGTGTCCAATCACACTTGGCCAATAAAGAATGGTATCTATCTATCTATCTATCTATCTATCTATCTATCTATCTATCTATCTATCTATCATCTATTTATCTACCTACCCAGCTACCTACCTACTTATCAATCTATCATCTATATCTATCTATCTCTCTGTCTATCATCTATCATCCATCTCTTTCTTCGATCTATATTTATCTAACATCTCTGTCATCCATCTCTCTCTCTCCCCTACCTACCTACCTACCATCCCTCTGTCTCTCTCTGTATGTATTCTATCTATTATCTATCTTTCATCTGTCTACAGTATGATTCGATGATTGATTCGATGATCTTATATGATGCATTTTTTTCCAACTCCCACATTGGTAGGTCCAGAATAGAATTCCTTTCAAATTCATGCAATGGATGTTTATGTCCAAGAAGGAATTTGAATTCCTCCTCCTAAAAACTCCTTCTAATCCAAGTCCACCAAGATCATTGTCCACTATATAGCAAGAATAGCAAAGGAATGGAAGTTTACGTTTCCTGAGGAGGTCTGTATTCAAGGACTGCATATTGGACTTACTTTAAGCCACTACGACTCAAAGGTCCATTTTTTTCCCCAGCCTACGGCTAACACAAGGGAAACTCCTATTGTGCGCACACATTGAGTTTTTGGAACTCTGCCTTCCTATTTGGACTTCTTCAGTGGTGACTGAATACTCTGGAGCATTGTTGTTGTGTTGTTGTTGTTTTAAAAAAAAAGATAGACATTCTTATTATCTTCTTTCTAACATCAAGGGAAGTAGGATTAGCTCAGACAAAATTACCAGAACAGCTCACATCATATTTCTCATGATGTCATGTGGATCCCAGCTGGGCTTTGAAATACAATACAAACAGTCCGAGGACGAATGCACAACCTTTCATTACAGTGTCTGTTAAAATAAACCAGCATTGTATCAAAGGCCATTGTCAACCCTGAAATGTTCATGGCCCATCTCACTCGTTCCACCCACCTGGATCTGAGGGTATATTATATAGGAGCCCACCTATATAATAAGTCGTAGTGCCCTGAGGTAACATTGACCAGGACATGTCTGGAAAATCAAACAGCACACACAAACACACACACACACACACACACACACACACACGGTCCAGTATTTGCTTTCACAACGGGATTGAAATGAAATTAATCCTGGGGTCCAGAGAACAAGAGAAAGCAATGGCCAGTTATCAGTCCCCTTTTGCATTATTTATGGTGCATTAAATTTTTTAAGCAATGCCTTCGTTTGCCTGTAGAACCTGGAAAATGTCAATTGGTGGCTGGAAAAACTAAGGTTGCTAACTATGAAGAAATGTGCAGTAACACTTGTTTATTTCCTTGGCACTCTCGGCTACGGGGACCCACAATTGATGAGCTGTTTTGTGAACTCTGTCACCGAAGGAGTGTGATCTCAGTTCTCTGGTGGGTTGGGAGAATAAGCAAGAAATTCAAAGGATATTCCACCTTCTACATCTTTGAAGGGGGAAAAAAATTCAATCTCAGCTAAATGCACAACCATAAATTCACATTAGTTTACAGTTTGAATTTATCTATATAGTTTTGCAAATACGTGAATTCCCCGGTAGAATTTTGATTTCTGAAAACCATTTGAATAGCTTTATTAAATCACCCTATGGAAGACATTTCGCATAGCAGAATTTGAAATTATTGTTGAATTGGGGAATATAATAGAAAATAGAATAGAATATAGAATAGAATAGAATAGAATAGAATAGAATCAGAACAGAACATAGAAATAAGGATAGAATAGAATAGAAACAGAACATAACATAGAAATAAGAATAGAATAGAATAACATAGAATAGAATAGAATAGAATAGAAACAACATAACATAGAAATAAAAATAGAATAGAATAGAAACAGAACATAACATAGAAATAAGAATAGAACAGAACAGAATAGAATAGAATAGAATAGAATAGAATAGAATAGAATAGAATAGAATAGAATAGGGAATAGAAGAGAAGAGAAGAGAAGAGAAGAGAAGAGAAGAGAAGAGAAGAGAAGAGAAGAGAAGAGAAGAGAAGAGAAGAGAATAATAAAAGGATCGTGTTTTCAAATGAAATGGCTGCATATGTAAAATTTAATTCTTCACTTCCCAGGGCAGACAGGGAGATTTTGATACACCTTCCATAAAAGGAAAGTTTCCAATTTCGTATTAAAAGAACATGACACTCATTTCATTCAACTGGACTTGAAAACACAAACCTACATTGGACAAAAACATTATTTTAGTCATTGACATTCCATAAATTCAGTCCTGTGTTCTTTAACTCGTAATGGTGGCAAGCATAGATGGATGGCAGCTCAGCCTCTGAAATTTTGGCAAGAAGGCTTGTGCAAATGTTCCATACATTAGCATGTACAACATAAATATTGCGGAGCATGTTTTGGGAAGGTAGAAGGGCTCTATAACATAATCCACTTCACTTTTAAATTGGCCAGAACCTCAAAAGAATCGGTGGGTTGAGATGGCAGGAAGTGCTCCAAAACAATCAGAAAATGATTCATTTGTACTGGGCTATATTGGGAACACTGGAACACTCAACTGGGAAACTTTGAGCATCCTAGACCAAGCCAAGTCCAAGAATGCTGGGGAATTTCTAGAAGCCTGGCACTCTGACAAATTAACCATCAATTGATACATAGACATAAACAACATCTGTAGACTACGTGAAAGAGACAGTCAACCAGCCCAAAAGCGAACAAAAAGTCCCTCTCCAAGAGATCAACTCCAAGCATAACATGAAAGGAACAATCAAGTAAGCAATACCACAACCAAGATGTCCCCAAAGTGTTTTTTCAACAGGCAACTGGACTTTCTGGTTTTTGCTTCTCATCCAAGAAGCTTCTTTCAGTCAGAGCGGAAGAAGCTTCTCAGATAAGAAGCGAAACCTCTTCAAAGAAAAACCAGAAAGTCCAGTTGCCTCTTTCAAAAAGAACTTTTGGGACAACCATGACCTGGAAGACTGAGAATCTCCATAGACATTTCTTTGAAATGTTTTGCTTCTCATCCAAGTAGTTTCTTCAATTCTGAAGAAGAACCAAAGAAGCTTCTTGGATGAGAAGTGAAATATCTTCAAAGAATAACCAGAAAGTCCAGTTGTCTCTTGAAAAAAGCTCTTTTGAAAAAAGCACAACTATGACCTGGAAGACTGAGAATCTCCATAGACATTCCTTTGAAATGTTTTGCTTCTCATCCAAGTAGTTTCTTCAATTCTGAAGAAGAACCAAAGAAGCTTCTTGGATGAGAAGTGAAACATCTTCAAAGAATAACCAAAATGCACCTTTGGGACAACCATGACCTGGAGGATGGAGAATCTCCATAGATAAAACATCCCAACCAAGAAACAGCCAAAGAAGCCAACAGTAAACAGTTCAACCCAAGAATCTTTAAAATCAACCCCACTAACCCGGGCAGGGCATGCCACTAGAATATAAACAGAGAGCAAACCTCTCTCCTTTGTAGCATTGATGATGTTAGCTAGCTGGGTAATGAAAGGTCTGCAAGAATACAACCAAGCTCTGAGACCACCAAGGACCTCTCACACTGGAAACTGTCTACACTCTGTGAAGAATGTAGAGTTCCTATCAGCCTACACTCTACCAAGCAAAGATGTTTCTTGTCTTTGTGCTAAGGATCCCAAACTCAACCTGTCCCATCCCAGTTGGACATTCAACTCCTTTCTGACTAGGATGAAAACACTTCAGTTGGACTCACTAAAGACTTCTTCAATCCCTTTTAGTCTGGCGTGGCATCACCTCCTCTTCACGGAGTAAACTTTGGACTCACACTTGGGCCCAGATGCTTTCTCTTGTTCCAAATACAAATGTGTGGTTATTGTGACAGGGGGAATACACAAAGAGAAGTCAGACCTCCAACACAATTGGGAGGTGTCCGAGGAGACGTATTTGAAGTTTCTTACAAAACCTCTTTCCATTTGCAAACATACCTTTGAGAAGTTAGAGAAGCTGTAGAGCAGGAAAACTCCAACCTCGGCCATTTTAAAACTTGTTGCTTTTAACTCCCAGAATTCCCTAGCCAACATGGTTGGCTGAGGGATTCTGGGCGTTGAAGTCTCTAAGTCTTAAAGTTGCCAAGGTTGGAGATCCCCTGCTCTAGATTAAAGGATTGGGTCTATGTTTTAATTGATTAATTATATGATTTAGTGTTTAACTTCATAGTTTTTACAGTATGCCACTATTTCCTAGGTCTAGAACAACCAGTTGCTTCAATAGCTGTAAATCTTGAAGTTAATTTTTTCCCTATGGTTTTACCTTATGCTGGGCAAAGACCGATATAAATTAAATACTGTAATAATATCTAAAAACAACTCTATAATAAAATGTAAGAACACAAGGTTTCAGCTATCTGATGAGTTCCATAAAGAGATCCTTTGTTTCTAAAATAGAAAGGGAAAAATGCATTAATGCGTCGACGCCAAGCCACTGTCCAAAAACCACTGACCAAAATCCACAAAAGTTTAAGAAAATATTTAGAGTTTTTCATGTTACTTCTATGGCACTTCTCACATTTTTAAAGCAGTTCTGAACATTTTAAAAAATATAGGTTCTTGAGAAAACAAAGAGGAAACTTGATATGTTTGAGATTCCAGAGTTGGGAAATAGAGAAACATAGAATTTTAATCCAAACAAAACATTTTAAAGTGATATTTAGAAGATTGAATGGGTACAGTATACAGAATTTAATAACAATTTCACTAGAAGCTAACCCCCAGATAGGCCAATTTATGCATAATGGACACCAACTGTGATGTGAAACCTTTAATTTCACAACATGTGGATAGACTTAAGAAAGTTCCAAACATTCTCAAAGATCCATCTCATCCTGGGCACCCTTTTTTTTGAACAATTACCACCTGGCAGACGGTACAGGACAATAATAAAAACCAGGACAAGTAGGCTGAAAAACAGCTTCTATCCCAGGGCAGGAACTCTGTGGAACTCTATTTTAGAGTGCAATCTTAATGCAACATCATTTCTATTCAATGTGTGGAGTGTGAAGAATGGCTGTTTGTGTTTATTTTCATGGTCATGGTATGCACTGAAGATGGGGTTTGATTTCATTGTACAGAGATGCAATGACAAGAAAGTAAACTCAACTCAACTAAACATTGGCTTAGATTTAGAGAACTCTAAATGAACAAGTCTGTACATGTTTTAGAGCAGGGGTGTCCAACCTTGGCAACTTTAAGACTTGTGGACTTCAACTCCCAGAATTCCTCAGCCAGCTTTGCTGGCTGAGGAATTCTGGGAGTTGAAGTCCACAAGTCTTAAAGTTGCCAAGGTTGGACACCCCTGTTTTAGAGTGAACTGACTTCTCTGATTTATCACAACCCATTTCCAAAATTTCTACGGAAATTCTCCATCATCCAGGTCATGACTGTCCCAAAGGTGCATTTTCAAGAGGCAACTGGGGACTTTCTTGTTTTTTCTTTTGAAGATGTTTTGCTTCCTTTGCTTCTATGTATTCATAAATCCTCCCCTTCCCCACCATCCAGTTAAAGCTGAAGAAACTTCTTGGATGAGAAGCAAAACGTCTACAAAGAAAAACGAGTTGCCTCCTGAAAAAGCACCCTTGGGACATCTCCAGAATTAAAAAAAGAAGCTGAAAGTATAATCTTGCCTAATAATCTCTTCCATAGTCCAAATCTGATATCTCTTTTTGAAGAACATCAAAGATGGAAAGTTATCCTAACCATTGCTTCCTTTATCAATGGGGAGCTTGACTTATTCTTTATCTTGACACCTGTAAACATTTCTAATTCATAAAATCCAATACATAAAATCTTTGGACCAAGAATTCCTTTGATAGGCGAGACATCATGATGTCATCAACACTGTGCTCTCAAACAATATTGTCTTTTAAAATGTGAATTCTTCCAGTTTATTTAAACTGTGGTTTGGAAGTCCTCAGAAACTGGGGAATCCTTTGAATAGGGAATGAAATAAAAATATGTGATAATATTGCAAATGTGACAGATAAAAATATATAAATATAATGAATATAGAAATGAAATAAGAATTTTAGATACCATTTTAAAAATAAGATATGAGAATATTTAAAGAAAAATGAAATAAGCTGAGATATGGATTGGAAATGAATATAATAATTGTGATGAACATAAATGGTATGAAATTGATTATGATAAAAGAATATGTAATCAAGGCCACGTTTGTATTGAAAGGTAAAAACCTGGAACCATATTGTTCACCAAAAGAGATGTTTTTAAAAAATAAAATTCAGAATTAAAGCTGCCATCCTTTTTTCTGATCAAGTTAATCCTTTAGCTGTCACACGTTGACTGCCAAAAGATCAGTGGGTTCCCCCTCACCCAGAGACTGCTGTCCACTTGGTTGAAACACACAAGCTGGCAGGAATAGCCAACACTCCAAAAGATAGGCTTAAGATACCGAAGGATCTTGATAGACTTGAACATTGGGCGCTATCTAACAAAATGAAATTTGAGGGTGAAAAAAGTCAGGTCCTACATTTAGGTAAGAAAAACAAAATACACAGGTGCAGTGTAGATGGTACCTGGCTCAATGGTAGTAACTGTGAGAGGGATCTTGGAATCCTAGTGGAGAACCATTTAAATAGGAGCCAGCCGTGTGCAACAGCTGCCCAAAAAGCCAACACAGTTGAAGGCTGCATCAACAGAGGGAGAGAATTAAGATCATGTGAAGTGTTAATACCACTTTATAAGGCCACACCTGGAATCCTACATCCAGTTTTGGTCACCACGATGTAAAAAAGATGTTGAGGCTCTAGAAAGAGTGCAGAGAAAAGCAACAAAGAGGATCAGGGGACTGGAGGCTAAAACATAGGAAGAATGGTTGCAGAAACTGGGCATGTCTGGTTTGATGAAAAGAAGAACTAGGGGTGACATGATAGCAGTGTTAAAATATCTCAGAGGCTGCCCCAAAGAAGAGGGAGTCAAGTTATCCTCCAAAGCACCTGAAGGCAGGACAAGAAGCAATGGGTGGAAATTAACCAAGGAGAGAAGCAGCTTAGAACTAAGGAGAAATTTCCTGACAATTAGAACAATTAACCAGTGGAACAACTTGCCTCTAGAAGTTGTAAATGCTCCAACTCTGGAAGTTTTTAAGAAGAGGTTGAGTAACCATTTTGTCTGAAGTGGTGTAGGGTTTCCTGCCTAGGCAGGGGGTTAGACTAGAAGACCTCCAAGGCCCCTTCCAATTGTGTTATTCTATTCTATTCTAAAATACATAAAGCTGTGTGATGGACGTCACAATCCTGGGAAAAAAAGCCTGGTCTATATGCTGTATAAACAAGAGTGGAAAACATATAACAGTTGAGATAAACTATGGCGCTTTCTAGATGAAAGAGAAATGAAGATTAAAGGGCTGCAGATAATACAAGTTAATCAGCCTGATGGATGCTTTGAGGAAGTTCAGCCTGGCTCAGGCCAACTGACCTTTCCCACAGAAGGAACAAAGATGGTTTGAACCCAGGACACAGACTGCTCCAAGGAACACCTGAGACAGAAGCAAGCAACCGCAAACCTCCTTGATGGCCTCCGTGAAAGAAGTGAAGTCCCACAGAAATCTTTTGAAGAACCAAAGGGCTCCTGGCCAGAATTATCCATAGGTCTTGTTTGGAAACTGATATCATTTGCAACAGAAGGAAAAAGACAACTCCTTTTTGCTGACATCGTGCTTTTCTTTTCTTTCTTTTTTTTTTTTTTTTGCACTGATGTGATGCCTTTCCCATCATGCATCGGTGCAAAGAAAAGATAGGCTCCCCACAACCAGGATTCGGTCCTTGGCTGGTGGCCAAGCCTTGAAAGAGTTCCGCCGAGCTGAAACAGCAGCCACCCAACTCCTTTGTTGGCCGTTGTTTTTATTCTGGAGCCCATCTTCTTCTAAAGCTGGGCTGACATCTTCTCTCAACGTCTCGTCTCTGCAGCGCTCTTTGTGATTCTGCAGCTGCAGGGCTGGGAAAGGATGCGCGGAGGCCAGAAGAAGGAGCCCCAGATCAAGCATCGCGGGGCACCCTGGTCGACTTGCGGCTACCAGTGTTTTTGTCCTCCGTCCTGGAGGAGGCGGTCGGTTGCTTGGTGAACCTTCCGCCTTGAAATCTGGTTCCGATTCACAAGGGAGGAATGGCAGCATGGACGACACCTTTGCAGTCTTTTGCAGTCACTACAAGTAGTCAATCAAGCAAGCAATCAATCAGAATAGAGCTGGAAGGACCTTCGAGATTAGAATGGAATAGAATGGAATGGAATGGAATGGGATGGGATGGAATGGGATGGAATGGAATAGAATGGAATGGAATGGAATGGAATGGAATGGAGTGGAGTGGAGTGGAGTGGAGTGGAGTGGAGTGGAGTGGAGTGGAGTGGAATGGGAATGGGAATGGAATGGAATTGGAATGGAATGGAATGGATTAGGGTAGAGTAGAGTAGAGTAGAGTAGAGTAGAGTAGAGTAGAGTAGAATAGAATAGAATAGAATAACAGAGTTGGAAGGGACCTTGAAGGTCTTCTAGTCCAACCCCCTGCCTAAGCAGGAAACCCTACAACACTTCAGACACCAATAGTTATCCAATCTCTTCTTAAAAACTTCCAGTGTTGGAGCACCCTCAACTTCTGAAGGCAAGTCATTCTACTGGTTAATTGTTCTCACTGTTAGGAAATTTCTCCTTAGTTCTAAGTTGCTTCTCACTTTACATCTTGTCCTGCCTTCGAGAGCTTTGGAGAATAGCTTGACTCCCTCTTCTTTGGGGAAGCCCCTCAAATACTGGAAGACTGCTATCGTCACCCCAGTCCTTCTTTTCATCAAACTAGACCGACCCAGTTCCAGCAACCTTTCTCAGTATGTTTTAGCCTCCAGCCCCCTAATCCTCTTTGTTGCTCTTCTCTGCACTCTTTCCAGAGTCTCAATATCTCTTTTTTTTTACATCATGGTGACCAAAGCTGGACGCAGGATTCCAAGTGTGGCCTTTCTAAGGCATTACAAAGGGGTATAACCCAAGGATGTTCTTGCTCACCTGGAAGAGCTGGTTCATCCACAGATAGATTTCCTGGAGCATCTGCTGTTTGGTTTGTGCTGAGTTCCTGTCAGAAACCAATGCCAAGAGACCACACGTCCATCCAGAAGTCCTACGGTGGGTCATTTCTGCTGTCTAGATGTGCTAATTCTTGTTCTGGGTTGCTTTCTGGATGAAGGCACTTTTGCTGGACTGAGGCCATCGGAGAGCTCCCAGGGAGCCAACCACTTCCTACTTGGCATTCTTAAAGCAACAATATGTAAGCAACCTTACAACGGGATTGTTCCTTGTATTACACACAGAGAGAGTGGCTTGACCAGGGTCACCGAGTAAGTTCTGGGCCGAAAGACTGTTTAAGGGATTCCCTGAGGTGTAACGGCTTCTTAGCTTTTTGCCAACGTAGGAAAAGTATGACAGTCCTTCAGCCAAGAACTTTCCCATTTGTCAAGACTGCAAGGAGATGGATGATATTGCTGGACCATAAATGCTGAATTCCTGGTGCTTGGCTGGGCTGACGTTCTTGGCACAGCCTTGGCGAGCCCAGCATGGTGCAGTGGTGGTGGAAGGGAAGGTTGGACTCGAGCGGAGAGAGCTGGACCACAATTCCACCAAGGTCTTCATTCCAAACCTGACTCCAGAATCTTGGCACCTGTCATGCCCCTGTCAGAGTCTGACTCCAAGGAGGAGGAAGAACAGCTGACAGGGAGCGGGAGTGTGGCTCCATTGGCTGTGGAGGAAACTGGGGAAGGGCAAAATCTGACTGGGCAGAGCAGGGGAGAGGGAGAACAAGGGAGGGGGAGTTCAGAGGAAGAACCAAGCCCACCCCCTCTTCCTCCTAGGGCAGGCAGGGAGGAACAGAGAAGGGAGCAATGTGGGTGGTGTGGCTTATGGGGGAGGAAAGGGTCCTGATTCCCTTCATTAGCCACACCTGGGAACAGAGTTTAAAAGAGATGCAAGCTCAGTGTGGTAGCTTCTGGGAACAAACCTGAGTTTATTTTGTGTTGGTTTTGGTTATCTGAGTTCCTGGAGTCTTCCCAACCGGGTTGAGTTATTGCCATTCCTTCATGCCCGGAATTCTTGCTCCTGCCCTGCTGAACAAATTACCTCATTTTGCCTTGATTGGACGTAAAGTTACTGTTTTTGTTGACCGTGTTTTGGACTTGATCCTCTGCAGCCAAAGGCTGTTCCTGGGAGAGATTTTCTCCAGCCCAGAAGGTAACCAGGCCATTGGGGTCAAAGTTGGCCCCAAAGCTAATAAAGGGACTCCCATTGACTATCTGACTATGTTGCCTTTGTGCCACGCCCCTTTGGGTCATCACAGCACCCTTCTCACAGTTTCTCCTTGGGACGTCTCCAGTGGTATCTTGACCCGATGGCCTTCTCTACCATGAGTAGATCCAAAAGATAATATGACAGAAGACTTCTTTTCAAAGACTTCTCTTTGTGGGAGAAAAGAAACCCTTGTGGCCACAAAATATATGGTGACTGAGGACATTAGAGAAATTGACCTACTGGCTAACACTCAACACACGTACATAAACAATTGGGTATCTCCAGCTGTGCAGAGTGTGACAGTTGCCAACTAGATCAGTGGTGGAACTTGGACTGTTCTTGACAATGAGCATGTAGAAGGCAGACAGGGGACAGACAGATCTTGGTTAGTTCCATGATGGCCTAGAAGCTCTCAAGCCTACTTTGCAGACTGTGGTTTGCTTGGCTTCAGCCTAGCATGCTGTGTGACACACACACACACACCAGGCTACTATGGCTTACTGAATAAACCATGGCTTCACAGGACAGCAATCCCAGTATTTACATGACCTACAAAGCGAGGAGCACCTCCTGTGCACGATCCATGCTTGTGTGAGCCTGATGGAAACCCAGGTGTGCCTTTTCATTAGCGGTTGAGCTTTTCAGTGTCACCGGGCTACATAATCACGCATTGTTCCTCGGGAGCCTTTTTTCAAGAGATCAAAAGCAGAGAAAATGTTTATTTTCCTCCTGCAAGCATCAAAGGCAATCTTATTTCATTGTCCACTTCCTATGATGAAAAGTGATCCCTCCCCCCGCCTTTCTTTCTTTCTTTTTCTTTCTTTCCCTCCCTCTCTGTCCTCTTTCTCTCACTCACTCTTTCTCTCAATCTTTTGTTCACTCTCCTTTCTCCCTCTTTCTCTCCTTCTTCCTTCTTTTCTTTCTTTCTTTCTTTCTTTTCTTTCTTTTCTTTCTCCTTCTGTTTCCCCTCTTTCTTTCTTCACTCTCTTTCTTCTGTCTCTTCTTTCTTTCTTTCTTCTTTCTTTCTTTCTTTCTTTCTTTCTTTCTTTCTTTCTTTCTTTCTTTTCTTTCTTCCCCTGCCTCCTTCTCCATCTCTCTTTCTCTCCCTCCCTCTCCTCTTTCTTTCAATCTCTCTCTCTTTCTCCCTCTCTCTCTCTCTCCCTCCCTCTCCCATTCTCTTTCTCTCTCTCTCACCCGCTCTTTCCTCCCCCCTCTCTCAAACTTTCTTTCTCTGTCTTTCTCTCTCGTTCTCACCCAATCTTTCTCTCTCACTTCAAGAACTAGGGAATAAACGGTTAGAAAATAATTTAACTTGGAAGACTTGCCTCTTCCATAAAGTCATCATTTAAATTTTCTGGCAGGATTAGAGGGAGGGCAAGATCAAGGGCAGGTTTTGAGAGGAAAAAGTGGGCCTTCCTTCGGTAACAACTCATCCTCTCGGTGGCCCAGAACCCCCTTCGGGAAAGGAACATCCTCCAGCCGAAGGAATGAGGAACAGTTTCGTGTCTTTCTCATCAAAGATGGATTGCTTCTTTGGGAATGGTTCATTAAGTTCACACTCGGGGCTCCGATGATCTGCCCAGGACTGCAGACATAAGAAACCATTGTCCATCCTATCTTTGATCAGCCCTTGAAATGGGGGATGGAGCTACGTTGTAGAAAACAACAGTGTGTTTCTGGAGAGTTTCCGTGTCGCCGTTTGTGAGGAGCCGCATTCAGGAATGAGAGTGTTCAGCAATAAATGGGCTTGCCAGGTAGCCTCAGGATGACGGTTCTGGCAATTGTCTACAATTGGAAAGATGGTTTATTGATGAACAGGACCACGTGGTTTGAGGTCCTGGGCAGCTGACCACGTGGAGTTGAGAGAGAGCGGGGTATGTATACCTTTTCTTGGACTTTGCACTTGATCTTCCTGTTCCTGTGCAAGACCATATATTCTGTTGGCTGTTGTAGGGGTCATAGCTCACTTTGCGGGCTGCCTGAGCTCCCAGGTTTGGTTCAAGCTTGCTGGGTGATGCAATGTGCTTAGGAGATTGTGCCATGAGGTGAGCTCTCCTGCTCGATGGGTTAATCCTATTGTGTCCCGAGGGGTCGTGTCTTCATCTCATCACCCTGGAGCTGGAGGTCTTTTGCCTTGTAGATAGGCTGGACCAGTCTCTCTTGATGGGCACCAAATATCTGCTGGGAGCAAGAAGCTCTTTTCTGCCTTTAAAACATGTTCCTTCTTTTATCATCCAGGGAAATATAATATATTGCCTTCTTAATATTTCCTAAAACATTTCATTCCTCTGGGGAAAGCGGGGAAGTCTTCCCTCAGGGCCTTATAACGACAGATGCCCCACACCAAGGAGGCCCTCTCTGTCTTTCCCAACAGGGAAAGCAAACCAGCAGCCATGAATTAAATTTAACTGGAGGTTTTCCAGAAATGACTGTCTCAAAGGTGCTTTTTCTACCCCGCTCAAAAGGCAACTGGACTTTCTGGGGTTTTTTTTCTTTCCCCTTGAAAATGTTTTGCTTCTCATTCCAAGAAGCTTCTTCCGTTCTGAGAAACCCAAAGAATACCCCCAAAATAAATCAGTGCCTTCTTCATGGTTTATGGAAAGACCTTCTCTAGGTCAGTGACACCCAATTACGGAAGGTGCCTTAAAAGAGGGAAAATCTCAGAACATCCTCCCAAAGGATGATGCTTTTTCAAAAGGCAACTGGACTTTGTTTTTTGCTTGAAAATGTTTCGCTCCTCACCCAAGAAGCTTCTTCAGTTCTTCTGCTTGGATGAGCAGCGAAACGTCTCCAAGAAAACACTAAGAAAGTCCGGTGGCTTTGGGACAATCATGACCTCAGAAGCTCCATAGACATCTCATTTGTCTTCGTGGAAAATCTAGATAAAAGGAAGCTATGTGCAGACAGATTTGAGGAGGCTGCCTTTGGGCTGGCAAAGGATTATGACAAGGCTGGATATTTTCCCCTTTATTTATTCAACTTATCAGGTGAATATATATCTATATATCAAAGGATGCTAGATTGGAAGAAGATGAGTGTGGCTTCAAAGCTGGAGGAAGAAACATCAATAACCCATGCTATGCTGGTGGCATTACTCTGATAGATGAAGATGCAAAATATTTGTAAGCTCTAAGTAAGAGAAGTCAAGGGATGCAGTGAAAAATGGGAGCAAAATTAAGCATAAAGTAAAACTAACGAGACTAGCCCAACAAAGTAATGATGGATGACTTCTACCATTTAGATTAACCATCAAAGGAACAACCAGTCGAGAAATACACCACTGGGAAAAGTAATCATGAAGACCTTGGAAATATTATTCAGACGCTGTTATTCGATCCCTACAAAAATCAGAATAATGCAGGCGCACGTATTACCTGGGGTATTTATTGAAGTGGAAGGTAGGAAGAATATCAAAGCCTTTGAACTCTGGGGCTGGAGAGGACCCTGGTGAATATCATGGACAACTAAAATGACAAACAAACGGCCACCCCCAAAAAATCGACCCAGAGTACTGGATCACAGAAATTATTCTACTTCAGGCATATGAGGCAAAGGCCCAGCTTTCCGGAGAAGTCTGGAAAAAGTAGGAAAGACCAACATTAAGACGGATGGACTCAGTTACATGCAGTGATGGGATTCCAATCATTTAACAACTGGGTCTCCGCCCTCATGATTTCTTCCAACAAACCAGTTCACCAAACTGCTCAGAAAGTTAACGACCGGTTCTCCCAAACCAGTGAGAATCGGATGAACCCTACCTCTGGTTACATGACAATGAGTTGTTGGGAGAGGACAAGGTGAGGAGGGGAGAAAGTCATGAAGAAAATCGTTTGGAGATCTTAGCTAGTCTGGAGAGGTCCTAGAAGAAGAATATGTTCTTGCTCCTCTGAGCAAAATGCCATGAGTGGACCACTGGCACGCCAACAGTGGAGGTTTTTAAGAAGACATTGGACACCCCTTTGTCTGAAATGGTAGAGGGTCTTCTGCTTGAGCAGAGGGTCAGACTAGAAGGCCTCCGAGGCCCCTTCCAACTCTGTTATTCTGTTATGCTTTGTAGGATCATGTTCACCCATCCCATCAAGCCCAAAGAAAACCCAGAATGGGATAGGACCGGGATGGCGAACCTTTTCCACGTTGCATGCCAAAAGTGCGTGTGCATGCTTGCATGCCTGCACCCATGATGGGATACATGTGGGAGTCCCCGTGTCCCCTTGCGCATACGTATGCAACCTCCTGTGTGCACATTGCGTGCATCTGCACATGCAATCCCTCTGCACATGGGTACACATCTCCCATGCACACATTTTTCCCCTGCGCATGCACAGCCGATACCTGACAATCAGCTGGCTGGTGGGGGCGCACGCATATGCGCAGTGGGGCTCTTCCAGGCGACCTCTGGTGTGCCAGCAGAAGTGGATCTGCATGCCACGTCCAGCACGCATGCAATCGGTTCGCCATCACAGGTATAGGATCAGGGGCGGGATGCTAGCGATTCTGCCTGGCTCTATAGAACTGGTAGCTCGTAATCCCCGAACCGGTAGTAACATCGGTTGAATCCCGCCCCTGTATAGGATATCGTGCCCTAGGCCGTAGGGGGTTAGACTAAATGATCTCCAATATCCCATCCAACTCTATCATTCTATTTAGACTCCATCTAAGCACTCAGCATTTCTGACTGATGCAATTTCTTTTCTTTCTTTTTCTTATCTCTTCTCTACATTCTTTATTTTTTGGGGGGGGGGGCAACATATCTCCTTTTCTCTTATTGTTTTCTGCCCCCCCTCCACACCTATGAGAGACTGACGTTTGTTTTCTTTTGTTTTTTTTAAACTGGGGTTACCGAATTTCGACTGCCAATCTCAAGAAAGTTGCTGTATCTCTTTGCTGCCATCCTGTGGCCACCTGGAATGAATGAAGTCCAAATCGTTCATTATCCAGTGAGACCTGCTTCCTAAGAGACACCCAAAGGTGCTTTTCTTTCCAAGAGGCAACTGAACTTTCTTGGGTTTTATCTGAAGATGTTTTGCTTCTCATCCAAGAAGCTTCCTCAGCTCTGACTAGGATGGTGCGGAAGGGTTTATACTCCTTGCAGGCAGCTGGTCATTTGCATCCTTTGAGAGGGTCACTGAGGCAGCTTGGAGGTTTGTCTGTGTTCTCAGTTGTCCCAGAGGTGCCTTTTTTCAAGAGGCACCTGGACTTTCTTCTTTTTTCTTTGAAGATGTTTTGCTTCTTATCCAAGAAGCTTCTTCAGCTCTGACTGAATGGTGGGGAATGGAAGGATTGAGACTCCTTGCAGACAGCTGGTCATTTGCATCCTTTTAGAGGGTCATTGAGGCCACTTGGAGGTTTATCTGTGTCCTCAGGGTCACCTGAGTGGTGCAAATGGGTGTGGAGCCTCCTTACAGTCCTTTCAGCAGTTCCGAGTAGGCTCCACACCCATTTGCACTATTCAGAAACCCATCCAGGGTTTCTTGTCCTGCCCTCAGGGGCTTTGGAGAATAGCTTGACTCCCTCTTCTTTGGGGCAGCCCTCAAATATTGGAAGGCTGCTATCCTGTCTCCCCTGGTCCTTCTTTTCATTAAAGTAGACACACCCAATTCCTGCACCTGTTCTTTGCACGTTTTATCCTCCAGTCCCCTAATCCTCTTTCTTGCCCTTCTCTGCCCTCTTTTCCAGAGCCTCAACATAGTTTTTAGCATTGCGGTGACCAGAACAACACTATCCAGGAAAAAGTTTTACATGTTTGTCACTTGTCTTGGAGGCATTTACAAACCGTTGGGCTTTATTGCCTTGGGATCCGAGATGAATTAAATAACAGCAAAAGAAGACATTAGAATGGTGCAGCTTGTTTTAACAAAAAGTACCTGTAGCTGTAATTCTAAACGCTCTTTTATTACAAAGGAAAATGGTTTTACAAATTCAGCCCAACCTTTGAATGAAGTTCCTGGTTTTTGTTACCCTCGTAGTGAAAGCTTTTGTTAGACATGGAGTGATCTGAGTCAATAGAAGCTGAAAGAAGCTCCTATCAGACTAAATATTTGCCAGTCGTTTCTTCCCCCTCTGCTTTCATCTAATAAATAAATGCCATATATGGAATTATTGTAAAAGGAAAGAGAAGACAGAGAAAAACAGACCAGTTTTTTCTGTCTGGCCCTCCAAGAAAGAAAGGACTAGTCCCCTGAATAAACTTTATCTGAAGCGACGTTGATGTCTTAATCCTGGTTTGTACAACTAGCTGCTTTGTTTTATATATTTACGGAAGCTTTTCAATTCGCAATCCATCAGAGGCTTCACATTTACCCTTGGAAAAAATAGCAAGGGTTATTGATTGAATTTAATTAATTAAAATTAAATTAACTGAGGATTTTTTTTTAAATCTCAGTCACGTCTTTCCATGTATCTCTCATCCAACCTCCCAATTTCTCAGGCAAAACATTTAGGAGGACATAAGAGACCTTGGTAACCAGCTTTAATCTTCAAAAACAGTGTGCAGTCAAGACTCAAGGGGGCCAAAACAAAGATGAGGATGATGACCTAGAGCCAAAGCTCTGGCCCCCATTTTTGTGGGTGTTGCACAATGGTTGTAAAGAAAGAGTAAGGTTTCCATGGGGGGGAGTAATGGCCGCCATCTTGATAATTTTGGCTTCAGCCCCGCAGATGCTCCTGGAAACGCCACAGACACGAAAGGAGATTTAAACACCTACATTTAGAAGTGCCTTTCCACTTTTAACAGATAATCAGAGTTGGAAGGGACCTTGTAGGTCATCTAGTCCAACCCGGAGCCCAAGCGGGAGACCTTAGACCATTTCTGACAAATGGCAGTCCAGTCTCTTCTTGAAAGCCTCCAGGGATGAAGCTCCCACAATTTCCAAGGGCAACTTCTGTTCCATAGGTGGATTGTTCTCACAGTCAGAAAATTCCTCCTTATTTCCAGGTTGAATCTCTCCTTGTTCAGTTTCCATCCATTATTCCTTGTCTGACCTTCAGGGGCTTTGAAGAATAGCGTTACACCCCCCACCCCTCTCTGGGGCAGCCCCTCAAATATTGGAATATTGCTTTCCTGTCTTCCCTGGTCCTTCTCTTCTCTTCCCTAGACTAGCCAGGCTCAGTTTCTGCAACCGTTCATCATATCTTTCATCCTCCAGTCCCCTCATCATCCTGGTTGTTCTTCTCTACACTTTTTCTAGAGTCTCAACATCTTTTTTTATAGTCTGGTGACCAAAAGTGGATGCCGTACTCTAGGTGTGGCCTTACTAAGGCTTTATACAGTGGTATTAGTACCTGCCTTGGTCTGGATTGTATCCTTCTGTTAATGCAACTTAGGATTGCGTTGGCTTTTTTGGCTGCTGCTGCACACGGCTGGCTCCTATTTAGCTGATTGTCTAAGACTCCAAAATCCCTCTCCCAGTTGCTGCTCTTGAGCCTGGTTTCACCCAGTCTATTATAAGTGTCCTTTTGGTTTTTCTTGCCTAAGTGTAGGACTTCACTTTACCTTGAATTTGATTTTGTTAGATATGGCCCTTTCGAAAGGGAGGCTGGGAAACCAAACTATTCTATGGGGAGTCATTGAAAAACCCTCTTCCAGTCTTGATTTCTTGACCCAAACCTATTTCCAATGGGTGTTATGGAAGTGAGGGTGAGTGTTTTGTTCAGGGATTTATTTCCCTGCATTCAGACGAGGAACGCTTCAGAATTAAGGAAGAAGAAATTCAGGGAAAGCTTTCCCAGAGCCATGATTAGAATTTGATTTCACTTTGTTGGTCTCACTCCCTCTGCTCTCCTCTTTTCCAGGATACGTGTGTGATATATTTATTTGCTCATGAGACTTATGTTCCTTTTTTAAAAAAAACCTCTGGGAGCTCCTAACATTTGTGGTGTTGATAGAGATAGAAAGAGAGAAGGAGAAAAAGAAGATAGGCAAACAAATGATAGATGGATGAGGATAAATGATAGATAGATAGATAGATAGATAGATAGATAGATAGATAGATAGATAGATAGATAGATGGATAGATGGATAGATAGATAGATAGATAGATAGATAGATAGATAGATAGATAGATAGATAGATAGATGGATGGATGGATGGATGGATGGATGGATGGATGGATGGATGGATGGATGGATGGATGGATGGATGGATGGATGGATGGATGGATAGATAGATAGATAGATAGATGGATGGATGGATGGATGGATGGATGGATGGATGGATGGATAGATAGATAGACAGACAGACAGACAGACAGATAGATCGATAGATAGATAGATAGATAGATAGACAGACAAAAAGATAGATGTGTGTGAGAGAAAGGTTAAGATAGGTATAGATGATGATAGATAAACAGGTAAGATGATAGATGATAGATAAACAGAAAGATAGATAGGAGAGAGAGAAAGGTTAAGATAGATATAGATGATGATAGATAGATAAATAAATAGATATATGATTGATGATAGATAAACAGAAAGATAAATAGAGATATGAGAGAGAGAAAGGTTAAGATAGATATAGATAGATAATTAATGATAGATGATAGATATAGATGATAGATATATAGAGGATTGATAGATATATAGATGATTGATAGACAGGTGATATATAAACAGAAACATAGATATGATAGAGAGAAAGGTTAGATAGAAATAGAGAAAGAGAAAGAGAAAGGTTAGATATAGATAGATGAAAGATGAGATGATAGATAGATAGACAGACAGACAGACAGACAGACAGACAGACAGACAGACAGATAGATAGATAGATAGATAGATGATAGAAATAAAATGAGAGAGAAATAAGTAGAAATATGGAGATGAGAGACAGATGTTAAATAGATGATAGATACTTATACATAGATATTGGAGAGAACAAACGATAGAGAAAAAGATTACTGAGGGAGAGATAATAAAACTCTGAACTCTGATGATACCATTCCTCACCACGCTTATACGAAACTTGATTGTAGAACTTCAGAATGGAGAGAGTCTTTATGTTATCTTTCCAGGCAGAGATTTTTGCTCTAAAGAGAAAGGATCCAATTTGGGAACCGTTTCCCTGAGTTTGAGGCCCGGCACTGCCCTCTGCTGAATTACCACAGTGGCATTTCATCTGAACTCAAATACATATCAAGGAGGAAGGAATGTAATTGTGCTTTGGTTCTACACTTTTATAATGTGTGATTTTATTAGGAACTCCCTCCCGCCGGGCCGATGTGACTACCGAGGAAATAGGCTCAAGACTGCAGATTTAGATTATTAACACGCATAGTACCAGGAGGTGCTATATTTTAACTTACTACTAAAAAGCTATCGTGAAAAATGCTCCTTAGGTTGAAAGGTTGGGCATGCACGTATAATGGATATAAAAAAAAAATTCAGAAATATAGAACGCTGGAAGTATAGAGGAAGTATATCCTATGCCTTGGTACACAAACTTTTCAGCAAATTGTTTTTACAGTTCTCCTTTTGGGCTTTCTTGGCTCTTCACAAAATGGGACAAAGTTCACAGAAATCTGCATAAAAGAAAGAGCTTGCCAAGAGCTTTCACCATAGACCTTTCAAACCACAGCTTAAAAATTCTAGAATTACCCCTCCAAAAAAAATCTTCTCTGCTTTTTCTCGTACTCTTGAGAAAAACTTGGTTTTCTTTTTTCCTTCAAGTTGATTCTCCCTCAAACTGTGTACGTTTAATTCTCCGGCATATTATATAAGTCAGTAGAAATGAGATCATGATTCCCCAGATGCATTAAATAAATTCCAGAATGAGCAGAAATGAAAAGATCCCCGCCTGCCTCTTTTCTCCATACAGATGTTGGTAACATTTTACTATTAGAGTTACTACTAGTATTGCTACTGTTTCTGACCACTAGGTGGCACTGTAGGAACTCACAATAAATGTGTAGAAAGCACAGATACCTAAGTAGATCTCTCTGTTGGATGGATAGATGGATAGACTGCTCTTGAGCTATAAAAAAAAATATCAACAGAGAGATATCTTAAATATCCCCCAAATTATATGAGGTAAAGGATTGTCCAAAGAAAATATCTCAGACACAGTTATCCGGTTCACAGTGTGTCTCTTCGCTCAGGTCTGGGCAGGGGGTCCCATGGTTGGCGGGCCGGAGAAGTACGTACCGAGTCCGCTTTTTCGTTCCTAAATTTCCACAGGTGCCACGGCAAAGGCCCCACGAAGACCACAGAGAGGTCTCACAATCCAAGGGTGTTTCTGCAGGAGAGAAGCGGTTTCAAGTTGTGGTGGTTGTTTTTAATACAGGACTACAAGATATAGCATTTTTGGAGGGGACAGTCCATCGATTGAATTTTCTCCAAGACAAACACGCGGGATAAATGTGTGTAATTGCAGCATGAAACCCTGAAAAAGCTTCTGAAAACAGAGGGAGTAAAGCCAGTAGCGGTATGCTACTGGTTTGGACCGGTTTGGCCGAACTGGTAGTAAAAAAAAAAAGCTCCAACGATCAGCTGAGAGGAGAAAGATCGGCCCTGTCGCTCATCCCTGCACGTTTCTCTTCTTTATCCTCTCAGCAGAGCCTCAACTGGTGTGAGGAAAGCTGTGCGCACATATTAGGTGTGTGCACATTAGATGCACATGCAATCACCGAACCAGTAGTGGGATAGGTAGGATCCCACTGCTGAGTAAAGCCAAGAGGATCAATCCCTTTCGTAAGCCATCCAGCAGTGGGATGGGAAGCGTGTAAATTCAATAAATATATGACATTTAATAAATAAGTAACTTTGGCCAGGCGCGCATAATCAGAGGAGGGGATGCGTGAAAAAGAGTCGTGCGCCAGGCAGGCAAAATCAGATCCAATTATGGATTCCATTCCTGAAAGGAATCTAATAAGGGAAGGAGGTGTTCACCTTTTTTATTCTTTGAGAAAGCAAATTCTGTTAAGGAAACTTTATGGTGGTTATAACTCCAAACTCTGAAATCTTGTACACCGTGTTTACTGATAGGTGATAAAGGACTCATGGTTTGGATAACTGGAAATCACTGGTGGGTTTTAAGAAGAGATTGGGAGGTATTTATCTGGAATGGTATAGAGTCTCCTGCTTGGTCATGGGGTTGGACTAGAAGACCTCCAAGGTCCCTTCCAACTCCGTTAGCCTATGTTCTATGTCTTCAAGACAATCCAGGGCTGGAACAGATGGTGGGGGTCTTCTAGACCAACCCCTGCTCAGGGAGGAGCCTTATACAGAATAACAATAACAGAGTTGGAAGGGATCTTGAAGGTCTTCTAGTCCAACCCCTTATTCAAGACAGGAGTCTTACACAGAATAACAGAGTTGGAAGGGACCTTGGAGGTCTTCTAGTCCAGCCCTCTGCTTTAACAGGAGACCCTACACCATTGTAGATAAATACTGCCCGGTCTCTTCTTAAAAACATCCAGTGATGGAGCTCCCACAACTTCTGCCAACCTAAGGACTGGCAAAACAAAGGAACTATCGAAAGATTTTATCCATTTCTCAAGTATTTCTCCCCTTAACTTTAAGTTCCTCATTCCCATTTTCCTAATTTCATCCTATATTCCCAAAGGAGGAGCTTTGAGGGTGTTGATAATATGTTCCGTTTGGCCTTCAGGGTAGGCATTTCTTCCACAGCTGAATAATTAAAACAAAACTTTCTCTTTATCATCATCTTATTTTAATGGCCCCATAATCCCTTGCGGGGTGAAGTCTGGGCAACTGAATGGAGTTAGCAGAGCGTTTTAATGGCCGGATGTCCTTCCTGTCACCAATGCAGAGTCTTGTTCAGCAGATAATATTCTCACTGTAGCCAGAGAGAGAAATATCAGCCTCTACCAAGGATCGAACTCACTGCCTCCTGATTGTGAGGTGAAAGCTCCACCTCTAGGCCATGGTACCACTCTAAAACTTCCTATCTATCCAGGAATAAAACAGTTACCTGAGACAGAATCCTGTACTTCGTTATCTGTAGTTGTGACATTTGGTTGAGAGAAGAGAAAGCCCAATTTTTTTCTTTTGAGTTTTGCCATGGTCACCCGGGCAATTGGCGGCAGAGTCTTAAGTTTGGGGTAATAAAAGGAGTTGGCAGGATGACTTGGGGAAGAACAGGTGATCTGTGAAATCAAGCAGGTGTAAAAAGGAGGTGAGTTAAGTCAACCAGAAATCATTGCAGTGTGGGAAGAACCCTGGTTAGGTTTCCACTTCTTGTTTTCTACTCTCTCTTCTTTTCACTCCTTCCTTTTAACACTCAACCAGTATCAGAGGTGGGATTCAGCAGGTTCTGACCAGTTCTGGAGAACCGGTAGCAGAAATGTTGAGTAATTTGGAGAGCCTGCAAATACCGCCTCTTACTGGCCCCGCCCCCATCTATTCTCCGCCTCCCGAGTCCCAGCTGATTGGCTGGGTCTTCTTTTGTGGCCCTGCCCAGGAGAACGGAGCTGGAAAGCAGGTTAGTGGGGTGGGGAGGGAAGGGGGATTTTTCAGTATCCTTCCCCTGCCATGCCCACCAAGCCGCGCCATGCCGCAAGAGCAACTGAAGCAGAAGGGGCTACTTGGGAGTAAGGCTGGGAGGTGATTGCCTCTCTCATGAGGGATAAAAGTCAGACCTCAATGATGAAACCTTTGCAGGAAGCAAAGTAGTTCAATAGTATCTGAGTCCTTCTGGAAGCTCTGTGAACTCTGGACGGGTTTTTTTCTGGGACTTTAATTGGCATGTTATAATTATTTGGATGCTCCTGTTTTTGGCACCATTCTACAACAATGAAAGGTGTGCTCTTATCTGGGAGAACTGTTTATAAATAGTTCTGGCTGAGAATGAAAGTAATTTCCAGCATTGTATTAAAATAGGTTTTGTTTTTACAATAGGTTTGTGTTTCATTAAGTTTGATAAAGCCTGGGTCAGAACACAAAGTCCCTTCTAGCCCTGTGTTTCTATGATCGGCTGAAGTGGACTGGGGATACTGGTCAGTGGTGGGATTCAAATTTCTTTACGACTGGCTCTGTGGGTGTGGCTTGCTATTCTAGCAGCTCTGCACATGAGCACACTGGGAACAGGCTTCCCTTGTTCCTCTGCCTTGCTGCTGCCAGACTCCAGAGGCTCCAGAGTCAGCACCCCACTCCCGGATGGTCTTGGCCCCATCTCTGCATCACGTGCAGGACCCTCATCCGAGTTCTCTCCAAACTCCCGGACTGGTCCCCATCCTTCCTCACTGTCCGACTCCACCGCCATCTGCACCGGCTGTTGGCGAACCACAACACCTTGGAGGTCTCCAATTCCAAAGCAGGAGACCTTATTCCATCCTGGACAGACAGCTGTCCCAACCTTTTCTTGAAGGCCCCCAGGTGACAGTTGACCTGACAACAGGGAATGGATCACCCCAAAAGCTGACAAAGTAAAGAAACTTACTTCCGTGATTGTATCGCGAGGGATTGTGGCGAAGTTGGGTGAGGAAAATGTAAAGCCACTATCCGTTCCAGCGTCATATGGAAATAGGTCTATGGAGACACGGCGCTTCCAGCCATTCTTGTCACACAAATTAAAATTCTCAATGCCCACAAACCAGTCAGGGCTGGGCACGATTCGTGATGCAAGAGATACCTGGATATTTAGGGGAAAAAAATATCCTTTGTTTCGATAAACTAGATGGAATGAGCATAGTTCTCTTTAATTAAGATCATTTGAATAAGCCACATGCTAGAACTAGGACAATCAAGGCGTTAATTATTTTCAAGTTATTTCAAGTTATTTTCCAATCAATAAAAAAATATTACTTCCCTGAGAAGTTCAAAGCAAGTTGGCAATAAAAAACGGAGAGATACTCAGCAGGGTGTGATAGATTAACCTTCCCAGGCTATAAGTAATATAAAGTGAAGCATTATTTTAATAAAGTTGAATTCATTGCCGCATGAATCGGAGAGCTGCGGGCTTAGAAATGAGTTATATTTCACTGACGACCTTCTCAATGAATTAAAAGGTTTCCCCCAAATAATCCAGCCCATTTTATGGTAATAAAACACAGGGGTGATAGAAACGGTCTTCAATCTTCGGCACAATCAATACAGGAGAAAATGCCAAGATGGGCCAGTTGAGCTATACCCCTGCTTTGGATCGTCTGCTGATTTAATTTCTTGCAAATTTATGCAGCCGTAATTAAAGAATAATAACTGCCCATCTTAAGTAGAGTGGACAAATAATTCTTGAGTTCATTTGCAGCTTTACTGCTCCTTAAAAAGCAAAGGCTGGGGCAATGGTGGCTAACCTTTTTGGGCTCCTGTGCCGAAAATGGCACATGCGCTTGTGTGCGTTCGCTTGTGTGCCAGCACCCAGAAGGCAATGTGCGTGGGGGCCCCACACCCCCTGCACATGTGTGCACAATCCCCCTGCTGCCCCCCTTACCTGCATTTCACAAGCGTGCACCTCCTAGCTGATTTTCGGGCCTTTTTCGGCCTCCCAGAGGCTCGAGGGAAGCCTCTGCAGCCTTTGGAGGCTGAAAAATGGGCTCCTTTCATCACTTCTGGTATTTCCGGAAATCAGCTGGGAGGCACGCGCATGCGCAGTGAGGTAAATTTGTCTGCATAAATGGCTCTACGTGCCACCTGTGGCACACGTGCCATAGGTTCACCATCATGGGACTAGGAGCAGAGGTGGTATTCAGCCAGTTCGGACCAGTTCTGGCGTACTAGTAGAGAAAAATTTGATTGGTTCAGAGAACTGCCAAAAACCACCTCTGGCTGGGCCCGCCCGCCCCCCGCCCGCCCCCACTCTTACCTCTCCTATATTCTGTTGTTTATTAGCTCAGCTGACTTGTGTGGAGTGTGAATTGCTGCACCTCAGCTGAGCCAAAAAGCAGCACAGCTCACCAGCATTGATATAGAGAGCAGTGTTTGAGCCCTGTGCACGTGTGCACGAAGCAAGCTCTCCAAACCGGTAGGGATTTTTTTTTATTTTATTTTATTGACTTATAAACATTAAAAACTTTGAACGGGGTGGTCTTCTTTGATGTACATACATACAAAAATGTCAATACATTTTTGCATTTAGAAAGATAAAAAAATTATATACATTTATATATATATTTGTTTTCTGAGGTTCACGCGGTATTTGTATGTGGATCAGGTGCTAACCCCCAACCAATCAGAACACAGCCAAACCCCGTAAGATTGAGAACACACCCCACCCAAGGAAGTATCAGCCGAATCTTACGCCCACCCAATCAAAGATCCATATATATATATATATATATATATATATATATATATATATATATATATATATATATATGATATACTTATATATATACATACACAACAAAGACACACACACACACACACACACACACACACACACACATATACATATATATACATATATACATTTAAACTTTGTAATTATTTAATTCTTTCTCATGATTCCTCGAATAGGAGGTCCCTCACCTCTTCCCTATTTCACCTTAAATTCTTATTTCAATTTGATGAACTCCCTTTCATGTCCCTCCAGTAATAAAATTTATTCCATATTTTATGGTATTCTGACTCATCTTGATCCTTCATTTCTAATGTCAACCTATCCATTTCGGCACATTGTAATATTCTTATCCATCGTAACATCCTCCCCAGGAATTTCTCTTGTTTTCCAATTTTGGGCTGTCGTGATGACATGTATTGTTAAATAGGTATCAGCTTTGTTAAATTTCTCTTTCATTATTCCCAGGTTTCAGGTTTGTAATGAAGTTTTAACGCCGTCATTCCCTCTACCCATGATCAAATTTGGTTCCAGAACTCCTGGACTTTTTTACAGGACCACTATACGTGAGTGCCCCATTTTTTCAAACATTTCCGACAATTGGATGATTGGTTTCCACACATAGGAAAAAAAATGTGAAACCCACTACTGTCTCGGAGTTACTTACTAAGGGATGACGTGGGTCAACTTCAAAGAGAGTTGAAGTCTGTCCTGTTCCGGTGACCACAGGAGAAGCGGAGAAAATTCCGTAAACGCTTTGCATTTTCTCTCCAGCTGCTTCAATTTCCTTCATGAGCGCCCAGGGCTCCCCCCGCTCCACCAGCTCACGCATGCCGTTGCTGGCATAGCCGTTGGCCTTCCACATGACGTAGTCTGAGTTGTGGGCCACACCTGTCGAAGTCGAGACGCACAAGAGGCAGATTTGGAATTACTTCCTTCATAAAGTTGTGCTGGTTCTTTTTCTCTTCCTGGAAGGGAGATTTTTTTTTTTGTGACTCAAAAACACGGGGTTGACGCCTGCTGCAGAAAAGGAGAACCAGCCCTAAACACCCTCCAGGATTGTGTATTTGGCGCTGTCTTTCAGGGCTGTGAATTTGGATATAGCTAAAAAACCAGCAGGAGAAGAGGGAGGTGGTAAGGAGGTCCCCTCAGGAGGGGCAAAAAAGTCAAGATGGCAGCCTCAACTACTACTCAGAAAGATTGGCATTTTGATAGTGTGGTCATGCCTGCCATACTGATTTTTTGTTACTACCCTGTAGTACAGGGGTCAGCAACCTGCAGCTCTGGAGCCACGTGTGGCTCTTTCCATCCCACTGTTGTGGCTCCCTTTTGCTGGTCAGCTCCACAATCGATGGGGCTTTAGGTTAGGACAGATAGAGGAAAAAGGATGCCTTGCTAGGAGGAGACTCTATGGTGGGGGAACTGGACTTCCGGTCATCTCCAGAATTGAATGGGGGGCGTCTGGTTAGGACCTTTGTGGCTCTTTGAATGCTTAAGGTTGCCGACTCCTGCTGTAGTAGGACACTCTCGGGAGAAGACATTCAAAGTGGTGAATACACCCAGAAATGACATGTTGGGTTGCACTGGGTCACACTGCAATGATGAACAGGAGCCCAACATGGAAAAGTGGGCGCATCAGCCTGGCAACCAAATGTAAGTTAGTCTGCTCTATCCTGTTCCCTGTAGCTACCTCTGGTTGTGAAAGTTGGATCTTAAAAGAGCAAGACCAGAAGAAAATCGACTCATTTGAGCTGCATTGCTGGAGAGGGCTTCTTCATCTTCCATGACAGCAAAGGTGACCAACAAGCAAATACTGAAACCAGATATGTCACTGGAGGAAAAAAAAAATCACAAATTGTGTCTCACGTACTTTGGCTGTGTCATGAGAGGGAATTCCCTAGAGAAAGCAATTATGTTTGGGAGAGTTAGTGGTAAAAGGACACGTGGCTGCACGCCATCCAAGATGACCCCAGGCGGAGCATAGAACAACTCAAAGAAGTAGGGCAAGATTGGAAGATGTGGAGAGACCTGGCTCACAGAATCACAAGAGTTGGACTCAATTGAATGAATAACATTATCATCATCATCTTCTTCTTCATGATTTTAGGTCTTTCTATCTATCTATCATCTATCTATCTTTATGGTCGCTATCTCTATATCTCTATCTCTACATCATCTATATCTATACTTATCCATCTATCATCCATCCATCTATCTATCCATCCATCCATCCATTCATCAGTCCACTTGTCCATCCATCGATTTCTATCTATCATCTATATCTATTTGTCTATCAACTATCATCCAACCATCATCTATCTATCTATCTATCTATCTATCTATCTATCTATCTATCTATCTATCATCTATCTACCTGTCTGTCTAGCTATCTATCTATCATCTATATTTATTTGTCGCTATCATCCATCTATCATCCATCTATCATCCATCTATCATTCATCTATCTATCTAGCCTCTATATTTGTCTTTCTATCAACTATCATCCATCTATCATCCATCCGTCTATCTATCTATCTATCTATCTATCTATCTATCTATCTATCTATCTATCTATCTATCATCTATATTTATTTGTCGCTATCATCCATCTATCATTCATCTATCTATTTAGCTTCTATATTTGTCTTTCTATCAACTATCATCCATCTATCATCCATCTGTCTGTCTATCTATCTATCTATCTATGTATCTATCTATCTATCTATCTATCCCCTATATCTATTTGTCTGTCTAACAACTATCATCCATCTATCATCCATCATCCATCCATCCATCTATCTACTTATCTACTTATCTACCTTTCTATCACCATCATCTTTAAAAGGAAACCAGGCCATCAAAGAACCTGGTGGCTGGACACCATCAAAGCTGACACCAGCCAACTCAAAGAAGGAAGGCAAGACTAGAAGATCTGGAGAGACCTGGTCCATAGGATCACCAAGAATCGGACAAGATTGAATGGCTGTCATCCCCACCCCCATCACCCTGTGGACACTCTTCTTGGGAGAAGACGATGCGTGGTTTTCCTTACCTAGGAGAGAAGACCACTGCGCTGGAGGTCTATACAGTGGGTACTGTTTTGGAAAAGCTGCTTGGCTCCATTTCCCCGTGAAGACCATGCTGTAGGTTGTTGGTTCCTCTGCACCACACAGGGTGTCTCCCTCGAGGGGGACACAATCCACACAACTCAAGAGGGCAACCAGCAGGGCTGCGATTGTCTTGTCAGAACCAGAGATAAGCAGTGAGCTTCCCATTTCCTTGCCAACGGGTGAGGAACAACAAACACACACATGAAAAAGAACCAGAGTTAGTGGATTCCACAAGTAAATGCAGCATCTCTAACTATGGTCTACGAAACCAACAGAGATTATTTGAGACCCATAAAAAAATCCAAGCAATATTTCACAGAGTTACTGAATAACAGAATGGGAAAGGACCTTGGAGGTCATCTAGTCCACCCCCCTGCTCAAGCAGAAAACCCTACACCATTTCAGACAAACGGTTGTCCAATCTCTTCTTAAAAGCCTCCAGTGTTGGAGCATTCACAACTTCTTGGAGGCAAGTTTTTCCACTGGTTAATTATGATTCTCACTGTCAGGAAATTTCTCCTTAGTTCGGTGTCTGTCTTGATGATAACAATAATTGATAATAGGATTTGAACAGGCCGATTTGATCTGTAATCTTGTTAGAATCATAAATGTGGCTTAATTAAGTCTCAGTACAAATAGGAAGAAGACTATACAGCTGCCTTCTTTTTTAATTTCGTAAGGCGTCTTTGTTTAAAAATAAGATAAAGAAACACCAAATGCCCCCTTAATCCATTCCAACTTGAGTTCATTACCTAATGACAGGGAAATATTTTAGAAAACACACAGAACTGAATAAAGGCAAAAGAAACCTGCCCGGCTAAGATAAAACACTAAAGTTTCAATCTTTAAGCTTTTTCTGTTTTAAGAGCCGGGCACAAATACACAACCCTTGAGCTGTAATCGTCGTACATTAATCATTAATACAGACCATTTTCCACTTACGGGGGGCTTCCTGTTGCTCTGAGATTGTTAGGGGAAGAAGTTGCTTTGTCTCTCAGCTGGAAAATCTGCAAGGCGAAGAGAGGAAACCGCACTATTTATGCCTGCAGAAGGTCCCTTTGGTCCAACCGAGGCAGTGTTGTTGTTTTTTTAACTCCCTGAACACATCTTGCGTTGCTGGAAACATCTGTATGGTTTGCGACGACCGTGAGTGGTGTGCCAGCTGTGGGGGGGAAAAAAACTGCAGGAACGAACTACAAAATGTCAACTTTTGCTAACCAAGAACTTTGCCCCCTCCGCCTTCGAGGGTTTTGATCGATGGCCTTTCTCCCCGTGCCCATAAGTTGCAGGAAAAAGCGGCCTCGAGCGCAAAACCTTTCTTGCGTGCGTATTGTTGTGTTAGCTTTTATGCCTTTCCCAAAAGCTGATTAAAACCCCTCCCTCAGACAGACCTTGAGGGCTTATCTCTGAGTTAGGAAAGGGAAAAGCCCCCAGAGAAATTGGGGGCGGGGGGGGTTGTTTTTGGAAAAAGGCTGTAATGTGCATGTCATTTCATTCCTGAGTTGTATCTGGGGGAAGGGCGGAAAACATGGAGCAACCTCTCAGTCTGTGTGTGTGTGTGTGTGTGTGTGTGTGTGTGTGTGTGTGTGTGTGTGTATGTCTAGAACTCTGAAACTTTGTTGTTATTCTTGACCCCAGTTAAACTCAGTTTCACTTACAAAATACAGAATAACAGAGTTGGGATCGATGATAGATGGGTGGGTGGGTGGAGAGAAAGAGAGGGAGAGAGACAGACAGAGAGAGAGGATAGATAGATAGATAGATAGATAGATAGATAGATAGATAGATAGATAGATAGATGAGAGAGACATTAGAGATAGATATGATAGATGATTATAGCGATAGAAGATAGATAGATAGATAGATAGATAGATAGATAGATAGATAGATAGATAGATAGATGATAGATAGATAGATAGATAGATAGATAGATAGATAGATAGATAGATAGATAGATAGATAGATAGATAGATAGATTAGAGAGATATATAGAGATATTTAGAGATAGATGATAGATTAGAGAGAGAGATTAGAGAGAGGGAGATTAGAGATAGATGGATAATAGATAGGTAGATAATAGATAGATTAGAGAGGGATTAGAGAAATGATTAGAGATGATAGATAGATAGATAGATAGATAGATAGATAGATAGATAGATAGATAGATAGATAGATAGATAGATGTAGATGATAGAGAGATACAGTAGGTAGAGATGGAGAGAGAAATGCTGGATGGATGGATGGATGGATGGATGGATGGATGGATGGATGACAGAGGAAGAAAGGCAATCATATATAGACAGACAAGGGAGCTTTGATCCCACCATTAGGGCAAACCTGACTTTTTTGGGGGGCACCCCTGACTTCTGCTTTGCAAATCAACAAGAACAGCCAGTCTCCTGGTGATTGGCCAAAAGTGACCCCGGCTGGCTTTCATGCTTGAGGCAGGACTAGAACTCCCAGTCTCCTGGCTTCTAGCCTTTCAGTAGCCTTTAAGTAGCCCAAACTGGCTCTCTCATCAGCTTAATACTGCCCGAACCAGACCTACTGCCCCCCTCCATCATGTTTTGTAAAATAAACCAGAATTCAGTAGGATGCAGCATCTCTTGTTGCACAATCCTGCATCGGGTTCTCAGTGGGATTAAGAAGACGTGTGTATGTGTCTTATATTTTGTATATTTATCATTTGCTCCTAGCACTCTTCAAGTTAAAATTCTTTTTTTTAATCACATAAACCAGTTAAGCAGAACTTGACATGTTCCAGAAGGAAACTCTTCTTTGAAAAGCTCCTTACAGGCTGCAACATGGTTTGGCTTCAGTTAAGAAAGGAGGAGGATTGTTTAAACAACAAGGCAGAGGAATGTCCTGTGGGAATCAACAGAGATACTCAGGGCTACTCGTTTCTGAATGAGTAACCAGCCTGTAGAGATGCCAGCTAGCTTCACCTCTTCATCCAGGAAAGCTCCAGATCCCAGCCAGATCCGGCAAAAGTATTTTTTTCTTATCGTTGCCCTGAATATGGAATTGAATGGAGGGGGGAAATATTATTATTATTATTTTATTTATTCAATTTATACGCTGCTCATCTCACTACTAAACTCACTCTGGGCAGCTTATAATACCATAAACACAATAATATAAAATACTAGCTCTACACCCGAGCTTTACTACAAAACTATGTGGTCGGGCTTAGTTTGGGGGGGGTGGAAATAAGAGGGGGGGGAATTCTGCCTCTGCCTCCCAGCATCCATCGATATTCATCTGGCTAGCATCCTGTCAGTGTGTTAGAGAGTTGAGGGCTGTTTGGAAACTGAAAAGAGTATTTGCTGTGTGAGCAAGGAGACAGCCAGGAGCCTGGGCGTGGCTTAGCTCAACTGTTCTGTAGTAAAGCTGCTTGGTGCTGCTGTAAAACCGAAACTCTTCTCCTCTGCTTGTGCTTTGCAATTGGAAGAGATTCCCTCCTTCCGGGCCCGGCGGCAGCGGTGGAGGGTGAGGGCAGTGGTGGCGGGGCCAGGCGGAGGGCAGCAGGTGGGTCAGTGCTCAGCCAGCCGGGGCGCGGTGGGCCGAGCCATGGCGTAGAGTCGGGGCCGCAGCATGAGCGCCGCCGCCTGGTTCCCGCTGCACCAGCTGGTCTGGCGGAACAACTTCTGGCATCTGGAGGCTGCCCTGCAGGGGCAGGATGTGGATGTAGAGATTTCTTTCCAGGTGGGGAGGGGGAATAGAACTCCTTGGCATCAGAGCGTGTTAATAATAATACTAATAATAATATAAGAAATACTCTAAATGCTCTGATGGTCATTTTGAAAAATCCTTTCCTAGTGAGCATTTAAAACCCAAGAGGAACATACGTGCCAAATTTCAAGATTGTAGGCTTTACAGTTCTGGAGATTCTGTGATGATGCATGCGGGGCATTTTGCATTTATGTAGATAGATGAACATGTTAAAATGTTTAAAAAGGGCATTAAAATTAACAAAAACTGGATAAAACAGGAAACAACACCTAAAGTGGTGAGAGGTGGGATCCTCTTGTCAGTCTACTAACCATCTTAAGAATGACTTTCCCACATCAGGATCCCAGGCCAACTAAGAGAGCCAGGGTTTTGAAGGCCTTCAAGGAGACCAAGAAGGTGGAGGCAGATCTGTTTGAGGGGCACAAGGTACCAGAAGAAAAGGGCCATAGCAAAAGTGGACCCCACCAGCTGAGGTTCCTTAGCCAACAGGAAAAAAAATATTTAGGGAGTGTTCAGAAAATGAATAGCAGAATTCAACTCTGCAGAACTGAGACTCTAGAAAGAGGGCAGTGAAGAACAACCAGGATGATGAGGGGACTGGAGGATGAAAGATATGATGGACGGTTGCAGGAACCGGGCCTGGCTAGTCTAGGGAAGAGAAGGACCAGGGGAGACAGGAGAGCATCTTCAAATATTTGAGGGGCTGCCACAGAAAGGAGGAATGGGGTCAAGCTATTTTCCAAAGCACCCAAAGGGCCAGACAAGGAACAATGGATGGAAACCGAACAAGGAGAGATTCAACCTGGAAATAAGGAGAAACTTTCTGACAGTGAGAACCATCAACCCATCGAACAGAAGTTGCCTTTGGAAGTTGTGGGAGCTTCATCCCTGGAGGCTTTCAAGAAGATTGGACTGCCATCTGTCAGAAATGGTGTAAGGTCTCCACCTTGGGTGGGGGGTCGGACTACATGACCTACAAGGTCCCTTCCAACTCTGTCAATCTGTTAATGTTAAAACCCTCAAACAATTTATGTTTAGGCAGCCATTTCTGGGATATAACAAACCTAGTATTAACACAAAGGGTTTAGTGTTGGTTACAAATGCTCTAAGTTTCCTCTCTCTGTCCCAGATACTTCACTTATGAAGCGGAATGTTTTCTTGATAGAAAACAAACAAGAAATGAGTATGACTTTTTTCATAACGACATCACAATGATGAGTCATTATGGCCTCCGCCAGGATTTTCCAGCTGAAAAGCCTCAGAAAATCGCAAATATGTTTGTGATTAAACATAAAGATTGATTACAGTTTGTGCATTTTGGGTTTAGCTCCATTCTTTTCTTTCCATTTCATGAGGTTATCCATCTTGGCTTCCATCGTCATCACAATCTTTCACCTACATCCTCTTTTTGCCAAGAATGGCAAAAGTTGGCTATTCCAGATCTTCTGAAGGACAAGAGCAAAAAGCAAACCTTGAACAGGGGCATCTATTGGGGGAGGAAGGAATGTCCCAAAAGTGAAGACGGAGGCCACATAACCAAAGGACCACTCATCGTTTGCAGGTATCTTGCATGCCCAGAGTTGCACTTACCACCTTGACTACCTTTGAGGGAGAGGTCCACCTTTTCTGAGGAACTTCAATTTTCTCCCCTTCCTTCTTTTCAACACCAATATCTTCAAGAAATCCAAAGAACAGAGTTGGAAAGGACCTTGGAGTTCTTCCAGACCAACCTCCTGTTCAAGCAGAAGATCCTATAATGGTCTACCAACCATTAGACAAATGATTGTCCGATCTCTTCTTTAAAACCTCCCGTGATGGACAACTCAGAACTTCTGAAGGTCAGCCTTTCCACTGATTCATTGTTCTCACTGTCAGGAAATTTCTCCTTAATTCAAGGTTGGTTTTCTCCTTTGCTTCTTGTCTTACTCTCAAATGGTTTGGAAAATATGTCAATCCTCTCTACCCGGAGACTTGGGAAGAGTCGTTGTCCCCAAAGTTGGTAGCTGTCCAACTTGTCTCCAGTGTTGGTGGCTCAGCCTTTCCTGATGGAGGACACCACGCAACAGGTACATAAATGGGCCGAAACCTCCAGAACCTTTCAGCCCTTCAAGTATTGGAAGATGGTTACCATGGCACCTCCTAGTCCTTCTCTTTGTTAGACTATATACGAGATTAAAAGTTTGCCAAGGTAAATAAACGAATTGGGTCTTTGAATGTGTAGACTGAGAATCTATGCAGGATTAAATCCCCAGGTGCAAGAAGAACCAGGAGCTATAACGATCCATTCTTAAGGAATTCCTAACTTGGAAGCTTTCAGGATTAGGGAAGCCAAACTTGGTGAAAAAAAATCCAAAATGTTTAGATAGGACAGCAAAGAGTCACAGAAACAAACATTATTTGCTACTTTCTGATGTCCTTCTGGAGGTTTGTGTACCTATTGCTTGGTGTCCTCCACCAGGAAGGCTGAGCTACCAACACTGGAGACAAGTTGGACAATTTCCAACTTTTGGGACAATCATTCTTCCCAGCTATCCTTAAATTCTCAGCTCTTAGTTATTTCACGAAGGCGACCCATTGTAGAAGACCTTTGGATTCAAAACAGGAACAATAATGCAGGAGCCTTGGTGGCGCAGTGGTTAGAGGGCAGTACTGCAGGCTACTTCTGCTGACTGATGGCTGCCTGCAATTTGGCAGATCGAATCCCACCAGGCTCAAGGTTGACTCAGCCTTCTGTCCTTCCGAAGTGGGTAAAATGAAGACCCAGATTGTTGGCTGACTCTGTAAAGAGGAGGCTGACTCTGTAAACCACTTAGAGAGACCTGTAAAGCACTGTAAAGTGGTATATAAGTCTAAGTGCTATTGATACCTTCCTTCCTTCCCAGTGGTTAGAAAGCAGTATTGCAGGCTAATTCTGCTGACTGCCAGCAGTTCGATCCTGACCAGTTCAAGGTTGACTCAACCTTCCATCCTTCTGAGGTGGGTGAATTGAGGACCCAGATTGTTGGGGGCAACAGGTTGACTCTGTAAAACCACTTAGAGAGGGATACAAAGCACTGCGAAGTGGAATATAAGTCTACGTGCTATTGCTATCTTTAGCATTAAGCATTAAGTTTGGTTTGTGTCGTACATTTTTAGTTAGACTGCAATACGACAGAAAAAGGGAGACAATTCCCTGTGCTTATCCATTGCGTACTTTTGCCTAAGAGGCGACTAACCAAAATACAAACCATGAAAGTTGACTATGGTTTGGCTGACCCGCTTCTTATTTTGCAAGATTGAAAAGTAGGTCATCACTTTTTTTCTCTTCTGTTAATCCCATTCCGAGAAGAAGAAGCATCTTTTAAAAAGATTAAAACTTCCTTGGCAGATTTTTTTTTTCCTAGCTTGCCTTAAAAAAAATAACCAGGCTTCAACACAGAACATTCTTATCCTCCCTCAATCCTGACTCTCAGCACAAACTTTTAGAATAAATCCAGAGGTAAGGTTTATTCCTCCTTTACAGGTAGATTTCGAGGTCAAAGGAAGCTAAAGGACAGTAAAGATTTCCACCTAGTGCTACGTGCAGAAGATATGAATTAAGTCAGTTCAGGAGAAGAGGGAAAACTATCACTTAATCCAGACTGTAAATATTATCGGAGCAAAAGAAAGGGAGAACATGTTGAGTTTATATGAGCCATTCATGTTCCTGAACTAAAACGAGCAGGTAGATTTCAGAAAAGCCTGCATCACAAATGAGCTCTGAAGAAGACCCTTGTCTTTGGATCATAGCAGTTACGACAGGAAGCTTTAGGAGATGAGAGGGCACCAGTCAAAACTGCCCCGAGTCAGGAAGAAGATTTTAGGGTGCATCTGTCGAAGCTGCTGTGGGAACAAGCGGTGTGGTTGTTGGGAAAAGAAACGGCCCGGCTCAAAAAACGATCATTGTGAAGAGAAAAGTCTTCCAACTGGGACGATGGGACCTTGGTCCTAGAAGAAGCCATAGAGCTCGAAGCCTTGGCGGCCCTCTAGAACGGCACTTTAAACCCGTCCCTGCCCTTAGACCCAGAACCTGTTAGAAATTCTGTTTTATTATATAGAAATGGTAGCCATACAGATCAAATAAAGTGTGTAGTATACAGTCACCTTGGTGTTAACAGTTATAACTGTCACAGGGAAATCTCCTCAGAAGAAAAAAACCATAGAGTATAACCATAGATAGCAATAGCCGTTAGACTTATCTACTGCTGCACGGTGCTTTTACAGTCCTTTATAGTGGTTTATAGAGTCAGCCTCTTGCCCCCAACAATCTGAGACCTCGTTTTACCCATCTCGGAAGGAGGGAAGGCTGAGATAACCTGGAGCCGGTCAGGATCGAACTGCTGACAGTGGTCAGAGTCAGCCTGCAATACTGCATTCTAACCACTGGAAAGAAGGGAGGAGGGAGGGAGAGAGGGACAATAGCACTTAGACTTATGTACCGCTTCACAGTGCTTGGATCCTGCAACCTCTGTAGTTGTTGCAGTACAAAATACATTGCAACTTGTATTCAAACAACTATTAAAGAAAGTTTGCTGTCCACTCTTTAAGTCCCCGTAGTTTTAGTCACATTCTAGAGGTTGTTCAATTCCAAATTTCATGCCCTTAAATTAGGTCAACCGATGGAACTGCCCATCATCCTAGAACTGGGATTCAACTCTCCAAAATGAATGATGATGGTTTATCCAGAGCTGCAGTAACTGGATGCAAAAAAGCTCTGACAAATAACAAAAAACATACCGTTATAAATCATTTAGAACTGGTAGAAATGTGATGATTATCTCCAAACTGGTGCTAAAAGTATGCAAAATGTTGTTTACACAGAGTCCTCTGCTTACTTCATAGCCTGTGCTGTGTTGAGAATTGACTGCTGTGTCATTCAAGTTCAGGTCATCTAAGATCATCTAGAAGGTTTTCAAGAAAATCGGGAGAGGATGTAAAGGAGACTATTTCTTAAAATCACAACCCCCTAAGACACAACCCCAAGCCTACAAACCTAATCCCCATTTAAGGAAGGAAGCAATAAGAAGAGAGTTGTACTCAAGAATACCTTGGGAACTGGAGCATTGAAACTTCAGAAGGGAAGTAAGGCTGAGAGGTTTGTACGCTAACCTGTAGAGTAAGCGGAACAAGCAGAAGATTTAGTACAAAGAGCAAATACAATGGTGCAGTATCACTGAAACTGGATCTGGGACGAGTATAACAGAACAACAGAGTTGGAAGGGACCTTGGAGGTCTTCTAGTCCAGCCCCCTGCTCCAGCAGGACCCCCTACACTATTTCAGACAAATGGTTGCCCAGTCTCTTCTTGAAAACCCCCAGAGTTGGAGACCCCAAAACTTCTGGAGATAAGTCATTCCGCTGATTGTTTTCACCGTCAAGAAATTTCTCATTTCTAGGTTGCTTCTCTCCTTGATTACTTTCCATCCTTGATTAGTTTCCGTCCATTGCTTCTTGTCCTGCCTTCAGGTGCCTTGGAAAATAAGTTGACTCCCTCTTCTTTCCTCAAATATTGGAAGACTGCTATCACTGCCTAGTTGTCATGCCCCCATCGGAATCTGATTCGGAGGGGAAGAAACTGGGGAAGGGCAAAGTCCGGCTGGGCAGAGCAGGGAAGAGGTAGAACAAGGGAGAGGGAATTTGGAGGAAGACTCAGGGCCACCCCCTCTTCATCTTAGGGCATGCAGGAAGGAACGGAAAAGGGAGCAACGTGGGTTGCATGACTTACGGGGGAGGAAAGGGCCCTGATTCCCTTCATTAGCTGCATCTGGGAACACCATGTTTAAAAAGGGAAGCTGTACACAGCAAAGCTGTTGGGAGCAAACCATGAATTATTTGGTACCGTCGAGGCTTATCTGTGTTCCTGGCTTCTTCCCAATTGTGTGAGTTTTGCCGTGCTTTTCAGTCTGAAATTCCTTCTCTTGTCCTGTCAAGTTAATTACTTCAGTTTGGTTTGTTTGGATTTTAAGTTATAGTTTATACGTACTTTGTTTTCAGACTGAATTTCTTCCACCTAAAGGCTGTTCCTGGGAGAGTTTTTCTCCAGCCAGAAGGTAACCTGGACATTGGGGGCAAAGTCAGAGGTATTAAAGGGACTTTTCTTACTTATGTGACTGGATTGCCTTTGTGCCACGCCCCTTTGGGTCATCCCACTAGTCCTTCCCTTTGTTAGATTGAGCATACCTGGTTTAAGGTACGTTTAATCTGAGCCCCTGCTCAAGCAGGAGACCCTACACCATTCCACTTGTCTGGGTTGGACTAGAAGACCTCCAGTGATCCCTTCCAACTCTGATATCCTGTTTTTCTGCTAGTTACCACAACAACAGACCATACGGAGCCTCCCCTCTACTTCGCTGACATAGAGATAGGAGTAAAGCTTTCTTCTATATTGCAGAGGGTTTTTTTAAAATTACTGTCACACATTTTATTGGGAGAAAGAGGATGAGGATGGTCTGCAAGACAACATACTTTAAAACTGCTAGAGAAGATGGGAAAAAAACGGGTTAATAGCCGAGGACTGAAGTTAAGAGCTGCTCCTTGGGTTTAATATTTTATTTCCACAAATTGCATCAGGACTCCAAGCCAACATTTTCTCCAGCCAGGGTATATTTTATTTCCTTAAAAAAAAAACCCTCTTCAGAGCTGACATGAAATTCTTTTCTTCTCCAGGGCAGTATTTTATTTTCATAAATTGCTTAGGTATCAGCAGGAAGATATATTAAGCGCTCGTGCCAAGGGCCCTGGCTTATCCAAAATTGTATTCTAGGCCTAGGCTTTTGCTGTGGAATTAAACTCAAACATTAGAATGGAAGACATTTCGCTTCTTCATCCAAGAAGCTTCCTCGGTTCTTGGATGAGAAGTGAAATTTCTTTTCCTTCTTCCTTAAGGGGAAAAAACCAGCCCATTTGTCTTTTGAAAAAGCACCTTGGAGACAACGGAGAACCTCCACAGACAGTATATTATATTATATTGTGTTGTGTTGTGTTGTGTTGTGTTGTATTGTATTATATTATATTATATTATATTATATTAATTATATTATTATATTATATTGTATTATTATTGTATTGTATTGTATTGTATTGTATTGTATTATATTATATTATACTATACTATATTATATTAATTATTATATTGTATTATATGGCATGGCATGGCATGGCATGGCAGTGTATGATGTGGTGTGGTGTGACGTGGTGTGGTATGGTAGGGTAGGGTAGGGTAGGTATTGTAGTGTAGTGTGGTGTAGTGTAGGGTAGGGTAGTGTATGGTATGGTATGGCAGTGTATTGTACTGTACATTACATTACATTTTCAAGAAGTTACTGTTGCAATCTGTCCAACTAAAATTCCAGGCTAACGCGCTGTACAACAGCATTCAGTTTCCTATATTCTGCAGCGGGCACTGGATCTATCAAAGCCATCTGGAAAATGAAAAGAGGTTCAACTTTGGCTCAACCAGGCCTTTTCTTCATGTCTCTCACTCCGTTTCTTGTTGCAACAAGAGTTTCTGGAAACCCCACAGGGCAGCCAGTCCATGGGATGGAAATTCATCGGGCTTTGGGAGCCTCTTTAAGTTTTCCGATTCTGATTTTGCTTTTTAGAGATTTGCCAGAGAGCTTTGACCGATGGCTTTGCACACAGTCGATCTTTCCCTAATTTCCCAGTTTTTCCTAACATAATAAATTTGCCGTCGTGATAGCGGGATGAACGTCAGAGAGAGCAACCATTTTCTGTTAGAAAGGCAGCACCAAATTCATCAAGCGCCACCCATCTACCTGCCTGTCTTTTGGAAGGCCCATCCATCGCCTTTCGTGCATTATTTCCACCGTTCAGGTTTCATTAGACTGGGTTGGTTTTAAAATATGTGCTTTGCCCAGTCCTAACTGGCAAGAGAGCAGATGGGGGTGAAATAATAATAATAATAATAATAATAATAATAATAATAATAATAATAATAATAATAGTAATAATGCTATTCAGATCAAATCCTCAATTAGCACTAAAAAAGGCGGTATGCCAAATCATTAAAACTGCTTCAATAAAAGAGCTTTATGGTGTTGGTGTGTGACTGACGAGGTGATGAGAATCCTTCATGGCTGGCTCTGTTTAATGATTTTTGACTCAAAAGTTCAAATGAGAGAGAGGGAGGGAGGGTGAGAGAAGAAGAAGAAGAAGAAGAAGAAGAAGAAGAAGAAGAAGAAGAAGAAGAAGAAGAAGAAGAAGAAGAAGAAGAAGAAGAAGAAGAAGAAGAAGAAGAAGAAGAAGAAGAAGAAGAAGAAGAAGAAGAAGAAGAAGAAAGATAATAGAGAAAGAGAGGGTGATAGATGATAGAGTGAGAAAGAGGTGATGATGATGATAGATAGATTGATAGATAGATAGATGGATGGATAGATAGATAGATAGATAGATAGATAGATAGATAGATAGATAGATAGATAGAAAGAAAATAGACAGACAGATAGATAAATAAGAGAGATATGATGGAGGAAGGAAGGAAGGAAGGAAGGAAGGAAGGAAGGAAGGAAGGAAGGAAGGAAGGAAGGAAGGAAGGAAGGAAGGAAGTAGGTACTTCCATTGTAAAATGATCTTATTGTTCAGAAGAGGTTTTTTTTCCCATCTTCTTATCAGGATCTCTCCGTCATTGTAATCTGTCTCTTGTAATCTGGAATGATAGAAAAATGTTTGGGTCCTGACCAAATGACAGAATGTAAAGTCCAATAAATAAAGATAACCTCTGGTCTTGATTTTCTTCTGTGTGACATATTTCAGGTTCACTTTTCAGTTTGTTCTTCTCACAGTCAAACACTTCCAGCTTCTTCAATCTCTCCTCCCACGTAAATGACCCATAGTCCCCTGATAATTTGTCATTCTCTGTATCCATTCTATTTTGGTCCCCTAGGTGAGCTATTTTGATTTGGTCCCCTAAATGAGTATCTGTGATTTGCTTCTGTTAAATGTTATTGTGCTCCTTCCGGTGTATTTATCTATACTCCTCTGAATATCACTTTTAAGTTTATTTTGTATCTTCTAGGATATTAGCTGTCTCAACCTGTTTTGTGTCAAATTCAGCAAGAGCTTTCTCCCTCCCAGCATTCAATGTTCTTACACCCCACTCCATATCTTTAAGAGAACGACAGAACTGGAAGAGACCCTGGAGGTCTTCTAGTCCAACCCTCTGTTCAGGCAGGAAGCCCTCTAACATTCTGGATAAATGGTTGTCCAGTCTCTTCTTAAAGGCCTCCAGTGTTGGAGCACAACTTCTGGTGGCAAGGAGTTCCACTGGTTGACTGTCCTCATTGTTAGGAAGTTTCTCCTTAATTCCAAGTTCCTCCTCTCCTTGACGAGTTTCCATCCATTGTTTCTTCTCTTGCCTTCATGGGCTTTGGACAATAAGTTGACCCCCTTCTTCTATGTGACAGTCCCTCAAACCTTGGAAGATGCTGTCATGTCCCCCGAGTCCTTCCCTTCACTAAACCAGATCTACTCAATTCCTGCAAATGTTCTTCATACGGTTTCTCTTCCAGGCCTTTAATCGGGGTGGGATTCTAGTGGTTCGGACCAGTTCTATAGAACCGGTTGTTACGATTCTGCGCAGTTTGGAGAACCAGCAAATCGTGCCCCAGTCTGGCCCCGCCCCTCTCCACCCACCCTTCCCCTCCCTGCCCATCGCACGCATATGCCCGACATCGCTGACTGTGTTCTCCCCCACCCAGTCACTCCCTAAGGTATTTCTTCCCCCCTCCCACCTCTGGACGATCAGCTGTTCCGATGATCAGCTGTGCTGGGATCCCCCTCGCTGTCTTATGGTTTCACCCAGGAGGGTTCCTCAAAGCCCAGGAGGCAAAAAGGGGTGTGGGGGGGGCAGGGGTGTGTGCTGCACACACACACACCACGCGCTCCGTTTTTTGCCTTCCTGGGCCACAGGGAAGCTTCCTGAGAGCAAAAACACCCCCCCAGGAGGCCCAGGAAGCCCCAAAACAGAGGAAAAAAATGGCGGTGCTGCAAAAAAAAATAAGCCACACCCACCCAGTCACATGGCCATGCCCACCTAGCCATGCCCACCTGGCCACACCCACAGAACTGGTTGTTAAAAAGGCATTAAGAAATTGCAAGCATCACCATCACGATGGTGAAGACTGGGAAAATCCATGGCTTCTTGTCCTGCCTTGAGTTGCTTTGGAGAATAGCTTGACTCCCTCTTCTTTGGGGCAGCCCCTCAAATACTGGAAGACTGCTATCATCACCCCTAGTCCTTCTTTTCAGTAGACTAAACATACCCAATTCCTCTTAACAGATTAACAGAGTTGGAAGGGACCTTGTAGGTCATCTAGTCCAACCCCCACCCCCACCCCCACCCAAGCAGGAGATCTTATAGCCTACACCATTTCTGACAGATGTCAATCTCTTTTTCCTCCAACCTCTCTTCATATGTTTTAGCCTCCAGCCCCTTCCTCAAGTAAGATAACTGATCAACAGGCCACAGATAGGCCCTAGTGTATTAAATGGTATATCACAAATAAATACGCATTTCGTTTTTGGGAAACTATTCTGAAGGTAAAGGAAGAAAGCAGACAATGGACTTAAGTGAATACACAACAAGTCAGTTGTTGATGGAAAACAACGTATTTGAAAGCTCTCTGGGACTCATCCAGAATATGACTTCATTCCTCTTTTGTCCTTTGTAAGGAAGCAGCTTTTTTCTTCTGTATTTACGCATTTATCTCACGAGAAAGAAACAAGAGGAACTTCAATCTTAGTCCCAAAAGAACCATTTGCAACCAAAACAAAACAATTATTAAAAGGCTGGGTTTTTCTTTTTTTTTTTTTCTTTTTTGAGGAGGGGAAAATGCAAGTTGTTCACAAAAGAAAGTGATTCAAAATATTTGATAAAGCTGTGACATACACGACAAGGAATTTTAGCAACGGTGCAATGCAGATAGATTTATGGTAGCTGGAAGAACGAGAGTTAATAACTTCTCTGGCAAATGTTAAGGCAACCTGATCATTGTGTCCATCTGGAAAAAGACATGGTATTAATGTCTAACCCCAAGAAAATTTATCTATTTTCATGCCCCAATGCAATGAAGAGATGACAACCGATAGCAAATGGAGTTTGTAACTTGTGTTGAGAGAATCAAGGGGCCAGAGAAACTATGTTTACGGAGTCATTTTAATTCAAAACTTAGATAATTACAGAATACACAAGTTGGAAGGGATCTTTGAGGTCTTCTAGTCCAACCCACTGCTTAAGCAGGAGGCCCTATATCTATACCATTCTGGACAAATAGCTTTTCCAGTCTGTTCTTGAAAAACTCCAGGATTGGAGCAATCACAACTTAATGATTGTTAACAGCAGAATCTTGAAAGACTGTTAGGTCAAGAACCACTTTATATTATCATTATATTATTGTTTTTAATACAGTTCATTGAGTCAACTCTGCTGGTTCTTTTTTTTTTAATATATTACTTTTTATTGTATATTTTCCTTTATCATATAGCACATTTCCATTTCTGCAACAACCATGTACTGTCTCTAACATGTCTTTTTTGAATATAGATAATATTATACACCCTAGTTATAACCATTACTCTCATAATTATATCATGTAATCTCTTTTGAATATACATAATATTGTACATCATAGTTTTTTTTTTCCAAATGATTTTTATTGTTTTCCACCAGTACACAACTTAATTATATTTTCAACAGTAATTGCATTGATGTTCGGTATTAATCCATAATTCCATCATCTATTCGTACATACTCTAATAGTTTTTGTCTTTCTTTATAATTCTTACTTATTCTCTATCTTTCTCTATTTTATCTTTCTATCTATCTGTGTGTTACTTTCTTGAGGTTTCTTCTAATATTGTACATCATAGTTATAACCGTTATTCTCATAGGTATACCATATAGCCTTTACCTCGAGTCGCTCTATACGCTTCGATCTATATCCAAGTATAGTCTAGTGGTGATATTACTTATAGTGTGTTTGCTTATCTATATACATGTATTTACTTCTATTTTGTTAATATTCTTTCATTATAAAATTATTAACTTCTGCTGGTTCTTGATGACACAGCTCCATGAAGCTTTCTTCTCAACATTTTTTATTTTATTTTATTTTTTGGAGTTGGCCCTTGGCCTTTTCTGGATCTCTGATCCAAGATCCCTCAGCTGATTACATGCCTTAACCTGCCCTAGAACTCCCAAGTACTAATCCAGTATCTCTAACCACTGGCCCCAGTTGCCTCTCGCTGCCTGCTAATTCCATCCCACATGGTATTCATGTCCAGGGGAAATGGTTGCTGCTCCAAAGGTCGAAGGAAGCCCATTGTTCAGTCCTCACTACATGTTATTCAGCGTGCAGCTCAACATGCAGCTAAACTCACCTACCCTCCAAGAAAACAGACCAGGTGTGTAGATCTGGAGAGTTTATTAAAGCAACGGGACAGGTGAAACTGGGAAAAATAGAAATACATGCAGTAAGAGCCACAATAACCAGACACAAAGATAGTTTTTGCCACATGCTATTATTCTGCGGAACAATTAATTCCCACAACACTGTCTTATGCCTTAGGGTGTCAAACCATCTAGTAGGAAAAGAGTGTTACTATTATCCTTCTCATCTTTCCCACTACATCTTTCCTTAGTTTCTTAGGACTGTGACTTTGTGGTTTGTGTCTTATGATTTATGTTGCTTCTATTTGGTATCCTATGATTTGTTGGTGTCTTATGATTTACGTTGATTGTTTCTATTTAGTATCTTATGATTTGTTTGTATCTTATGATTTATGATTGCTTCTATTTGGTATCCTATGATTTGTTTGTATCTTATGTGGATTTTTGTCCCAAGACGAATATGTGCCATGGATTATGCTGGATTCTTCCAGGTGTTTCCGCTTCCCCTGAATGGCAAAGGAAATGGAGGCTGGCTTCCCAGAATGCACTTCTTTTTTGGAAGGAGGGTTGATGGGTAGATGACCCTTAAAGGGCCGGGTCAGCTTCCAAACAATACAAATGGATATTTGGCCCTGGTCATTAGATGGGGCCAGAGAACAACAATGGTTGTGGAGGCAGAGGGAGCATCACACCTATTGTTTCTAAGAAACGGGAATTCTTCTAAACATAGAGAGAAGAAAAAAATAGCTGCAAATACAGTAACAGAATAGCATAGTTGGAAGAGACCTTGGAGGTCTTCTAGTCCAACCCCCTGCTTAGGCAGGAAACCTTACACCACTTCAGACAAATGGTTATCCAATCTCTTCTTAAAAACTTCCAGTGTTGGAGCATTCACAACTTCTGGAGGCAAGTTGTTCCACTGGTTAATTGTTCTTCTCATGGTCAGGAAATTCCTCCTTAGTTCTAAGTTGCTTCTCTCCTTGATTAGTTTCCATCCGTTGCTTCTTGTCCTGCCCTCAGGGGCTTTGGAGAATAGCTTGACTCCCTTTTCTTTGGGGCAATCCCTGTGAGATGTTGGAAGGCTGCTATCATGTCACCCCTAGTCCTTCTTTTCATCAAACTAGACATACTCAATTCCTGCAACCCTTCTTCACATATTATAACAGAATGATAGTGTGTTAGAGGCACACATAAGCCATTCAAGTGGAGGTTAAATACAGAAGAAAATACCCCAGTCTTAAATGCATTTATTCCATAGTCAGCCTACTGCACTATATTGAACTCTTTTTAGAATATATTCTGAGGGTTACCCATATCAGGGAGATTTACTTTTGGAATAGCGATGCCTCAGACTGCGGGATAAATTTAGAGCTAGTTTAGGGAGATCCAATTTAAATGTATAAGACAAGGGTCTTCAAACTTGGCAATTTTAAGACTTGTGGGCTTCAACCCCCAGAATTCCTGAGTTAACATGACTGGAGGAGGAATTCTGGGAGTTGACGTCCACAAGTCTTAAAGCTGTCAAGTTTGAAGGCCCAGGTATAAGGAGAACTGCAGATTCTCTGTAGAATTGGGAGGGCTTCGGCCACATGGCTGAAGCTGCCATCTTGACTTTTTTTTTTTTTACCCCTGATGGATTTTCCTGGCGCAATGGTTGGAGAAGAAGTGTCTCCCGGTGTAACAGAGAAATTATGATATTGACTGCAAACTGAAAAACAAGACAGTCTTTAGCAGCAACTGAACCAAAAGAACCAAAAATAATTTGCTTCCATTCCATGAGGAAAAATGGGTAAGATTTGGAGATTTTTACTGGTAAGTGTCGTTCTGGCTTGTGTGATGTTTTGAAACTCAGAAATCCTTGCTTGCGAGAATAGGAGGCCTGGTATGATTCTCCAAGACTGACAAACTCTTAATTTATTCCTTCTTGAGCACGATGCCTAGGTATGGTTTGGAGCTGTAATCCAATTTAGCTGGAAGAAAGGAAGAAAACAGTTCTCTGGAGCCAATTCAAGAGGAAACATCTTGGCCAAAGATGGGCAATCTGGATTTGATTTAAAACGAGAAGAGCAAGCAGCAGAAATTGACAAGGCAAAAATGGCTTCGGAAGACGTGTTTTTAATCTCCCTCAAACTTTTGCTCTGGGTCACAAAGTAAAGAAAGAGTACAGGGGGTTCCTCACTCTACAACCATTCATTTAGAATAGAATAGAATAGAATAGAATAGAATAGAATAGAAGAGAAGAGAAGAGAAGAGAAGAGAAGAGAAGAGAAGAGAAGAGAAGAGAAGAGAAGAGAATAAAGAATAGGATGGGATGGGATGGAATAGAATAAAAATTGGAATGAATAGAATAGAATGGAATGGAATAAGGAATAGAACAGACTAGAATAGAGAAGAGAAGAGAAGAGAAGAGAAGAGAAGAGAAGAGAAGAGAAGAGAAGAGAAGAGAAGAGAAGAGAAGAGAAGAGAAGAGAAGAGAAGAGAAGAGAATTCTTTTATTGGGTAAGTGTGGTTGGACACACAAGGAATTTGTCTTCGTACAAATATTCTCAGTGTCCATAAAAGAAAAGATACATTCATCAAGAGTGAAGAATCATTAGGTGAAACACTTAATAATAATAGTCATAGGGTACAATCAGCAATCAAATCATACTAGGAAACAGTCAATATAAATTGTAAGGACACAAGCGACAAAGTTACAGTCCTACACTCACAAGTGGGAGGGGATGGGTGATAAGGAGTGATGAAAAGATTAATAGTGATAGTAGTGCAGACTTTGTCAATAGTTGGACAGTGTGGAGGGAATTCTTTGTTTAGCAGAGTGATGGCATTGGGGGAAAAACTATCCTTGTGTCCAGTTGTTCTGGTGTGCAGGGCTCTATAGCATCGTTTTGAGGGAAGGAGTTGAACCAGTTTATATCCGGGATGTGAGGGGTCCGTAGATATTTTCCCTGCCCTCTTTTTGACTCAGGGTGCAGGATACAGGTCCTCCTCCATGGAAAGAAGGTGGATAGCGATTGCTTTTTCTGCAGTCCTAATGACCCTCTGGAGTCCGTGTCTGTCCTGTTGGGTTGCAGAACCAAACCAGACAGTGATAGAGGTGCAGATGACAGACTCCGTCATTCCTCTGTAGAACCGGATCAGCAGGTCCTTGGGCAGTTTGAGCTTTCTGAGTTGGCACAGAAAGAACATTCTTTGTTGTGCTTTTTTGATGATTGTTTTTGATGTTAGGTGTCCATTTTAGGTCTTGTGATATGATAGAACTGAGAAATTTGAAGGTCTCTACTGTTGATACTGTGTTGTCTAGTATTGTAAGAGGTGGTAGTATAGGAGGTTTAGTGGCCATTCGAAGTTACAGCCCTGAAGAAAGTGACTTATGACTGTTTTTCACCCGTAGTTTCATCCCCACGGTCACTTGATCAAAATTCAGAGGCTTGGAAACAGGCATGTGCTTATGACTGTTGCAACATCCTGGGGGGGGGGGGGTCACGTGATCCCCTTTTGAGACCTTCTGACAAGCGAGGTCCATGGAAGAAAGCTAGACTCCCTTAACAACTGGGTTACTAACGTCAGTGACTCAACAATGGTGGCAAAAACAGTCGTAAAATGGGGCCAAGCTCACTTAAAAACAGTCTCACTTAGCAACAGAAATTTGAGGCTCAATTGCAGTCATAAGAACTACCAAAACACAGTCTCTCACAGGAGGTTATTTTTTTTTAAATGCATATTTTTTTTCCCCATATAGAGCTCAGGTGAGACTCCAATTGTTAAGGAAAACATTTTGGCCAATCCAAAGAGGTAAGATTTGGTTTTGTAACCAAGGTGAGATCCCTCCTTATAAAAAGCAGCTGAGAGCTTTCTTAAAAATGATTCCAGGGCATCCGGCATTTATTATTAGGCGGATCTGGTGTGGATTCAAAAAAAAATGTACATGATCTGAAGAGAAACCAGTGTATTTGCATTTGTTGATTCCAACAAGCTAGTTAAATTATAGTTCTATACAAAATTATTTAAAGGTATTGTATTTCTAACTACATTAAAGGCTTGCTGATATTTTGGTTTAAATTGTCGATTAGCCTGCTTGCCTTGCTAAAGCTAATTTGCCAAGAAAGGGCTTTATATATTGCATGTAGGAAGAAATAATTCTGCTTTTTGGAGATTTTTTTTCCAACAAAAAAGACAATTTTGTAACCTGACAGGCGTGTTCAATCAGTATATATATATTTAGGCCATGGAATCATTTGTAGAGCTGAATAGAAGGACAAAAATCTTGCAGTGTAGGGTTCATTGTGCATCTGCCACAAATGTTGTCAGAAAACTCTTTTTCAGGGTGAAGTTGTTGCAGAGTTTTCAATCCCCCCTGTTGGGGAAACAATGTCTTCCATCACTTCTGCGATGGTCTTTGCCACCATGGGGACGAAGGCAGTTTGATGCTTTCCCACACTGTTTCGTAACATCAGAAGTCTGTAATTCAGTGGGAAGGAATTCCTTCAAATGAGAGCTGCCTTGGGACGAGAAGGCCAAGTTTTGTCTTCTCCCTTGTTTGGGGGACTTTTGACAATTCTTGCTGACATCTCCCAGCTGTGGCCGCTGCCTTCCATTTCAGTCTACTTGACGTTGTCCATTGGGAAGGATATTGGAGACCTTTCGGGCAAACGGATGGATTTGCATAATTCAATGAAAAGTTGGACGTCGTCTCCTTATTCTGACGCAGTCTGCATCAATGGCGGGACTGTTTCAAGAACACAGGAAGTGACAGTCCCACTTTATGCGGCACAAGTGAGGCCACCCTTGAAATACGGAGTCCAGTTGTGGTCACCAGGGTACAAAGAAGAGGTGGAGACCCCAGAAAGAACACAGAGAAGAAGAGCAAATCAGATGACTAAAGGCAGGGGCGGGATTCCAATTTTTTTAACAACCGGTTCTGTGGGCGTGGCCAGGTGGGCATGGCCATGTGACTGGGTGGGTGTGGCTTATTTTTTTGCAGCACCCCCATTTCTTTCCTCTGTTTTGGGGCCTCCTGGGGAGTGTTTTTGGTCCCAGGAAGCTTCCCTGGGGCCCAGGAAGGCAAAAAACGGAGCGCGCGGGGTGTGTGTGCAGCACACCCCCCTGCCCCCCCACACCCCTTTTTGCCTCCTGGGCTTTGAGGAAGCCTCCTGGGCGAAACCATAAGACAGCGAGGGGGATCCCAGCACAGCTGATCATCGGAACAGCTGATCGTCCAGAGGTGGGGGGGGGAGAAATAGCTCAAGGAGTGACTGGGTGGGGGAGAACACAGTCAGCGATGTCGGGCATATGCGTGCGATGGGCAGGGAGGGGAGGGGTGGGTGGAGAGGGGCGGGGCCAGACTGGGGCACGATTTGCTGGTTCTCCAAACTGCGCAGAATCATAACAACCGGTTCTATAGAACTGGTCCGAACCACTAGAATCCCACCCCGATTAAAGGCCTGGAAGAGAAACCGTATGAAGAACATTTGCAGGAATTGAGTAGATCTGGTTTAGTGAAGGGAAGGCCTCGGGGGCCATGATAGCATCTTTCAATGTTTGAGGGACTGTCACATAGAAGAAGGGGGTCAACTTATTGTCCAAAGCCCATGAAGGCAAGAGAAGAAACAATGGATGGAAACTCATCAAGGAGAGGAGCTACTTGGAATTAAGGAGAAACTTCCTAACAATGAGGACAGTCAACCAGTGGAACTCCTTGCCACCAGAAGTTGTGGGTGCTCCATCCCTGGAGGCCTTTAAGCAGGGGTGGGATTCAAATTTTTAACAACCGGTTCTGTGGGTGTGGCTTTGGTGGTGGGCATGGCTTGGTGGTCCTGTGACTGGCTGGGCGTGGCCAACTCAATATCACTCACATTGAGGCACGCATCTCCTCGCCTGGCCTCTCGTGACTGTGGTGATGCTGCAACAGTCGTAAGTGTGAAAAAGGGTCATAAGTCAATTTTTCAGTGCCATTGTAACTTTGAATGGTCCCTCAACACAAGCAAAGTACCAGCAAAGGAGCGGGAAAAAAACTTCAGAGAAGTTCCTGAGACAGGAAATCTAGTCCTGCCAAGAATGGAATGAGGGTTAACAGAGAGGCAGTTTCTGTAAGCAACACCAGAATGTTTTCTTCCTGCCTTCCTTACAGGATTAGCCCAGGAATTTCTTCTAACAGCCGGTTCTCCAAACTGCTTAGAATGTTAACAACTGATTCTAGCGAATAGGTGCGAACTGGTAGAATCCCACCCCTGCCTTTAAGAAGAGACTGGACAACCATTTATCCAGAATGGTTTAGGGTATCCTAGTTAAGCAGGGGGTTGGACCAGAAGACCTCGAAGGTCTCTTTGAAACCTGTGATTCTATGTTCTGTGTCAGATTTTGCAAATGGCGTGGCAGCTTCACTGTGAATTTTTAGATAAACGTAAAGTTTAGTTTACTTTGCTTTATTGTCATCGTATCTCGTACAATGAAATTAAAGGGAAATTAGGAAAAGCTTTTGTGATTCAGAGTTGATGAACTATGTGAAGAAGCCAACATGATAGAACCGTAACATTGCTGGGCTGTTTTTCTAATCATGTCCGAGGGAGGAGATCTCATACGGCTGAAGCATGAAAGGCCATCTGGCACATGCAGCTTGAGTAGGTTTCCAAAGTAAGATTCATCCTGGAGTTATTTCTCCCGTCCAGGCGGATGGTCTCAGAGTCCCCCCAGGGGAGCCCTCCAGATGCCAAGGAAACGGAGAGCGAGAGCAAGGAGCTTCCACTCCTGCGTGCACTTCTCGGGCCATGGAAACTCCAAGGAAAAGGGAAAGAGGGAGAGTTCTGAGAAAACGGAAGTGTCGACTAGGATGCCTTGCAGGAAGAAGTCACAGGGAAGAGAAATCTGGCTTGTGCTGTCATGGGATGTTGGCTGTTCTGTAGGAGACACCATGTATTAGAAATATTAGAAATTAGAAAGGAAGTGGGGGGGAGGGAGAGAAGGAAGGAAGGAAGGAAGGAAGGAAGAAAAGATAAGGAAGGGAAGGCAGGAGGACATAGGAAAGAAGGAAGGAAGGAGGAAGGATAAGGAAGGGAGGGTGGAGGGCGTAGGAAGGAAGGAAGAAAAGATAAGGAAGGAAAGATAAAGAAAGGAGGTCAGGAGGATGAAGGAAGGAAGGAAGGAAGGAAGGAAGGAAGGAAGGAAGGAAGGAAGGAAGGAAGGAAGGAAGGAAGGAAGGAAGGAAAGGAAAGAAGGAGAAAGGGTGAAAGGAGGATGGGAGGATGTAGGAAAGAAGGAAGGATGGAAGGATAGGGAAGAGAAGGGAGGTCGGGAGGACATAGGAAAGAAGGAAGGAATGATAAGGAAGGAAAGATGAAGGAAGGACAGGAGGATGTAGAAAAGAAGGAAGGAAGGAAGGAAGGAAGGAAGGAAGGAAGGAAGGAAGGAAGGAAGGAAGGAAGGAAGGAAGGAGAATAAGGAAGGAAGTATAAGAAAGGGAGGTCAGGAAGACATAGGAAAGAAGGAAGGAAGGATAAGGAAGGAAGGATGAAGGGAAGGCAGGAGGACGTAAGAAGGAAGGTAGGTTTATGTTGCAAGTTGACTGACTCCATTTATTCTCAACTCTCATAACTAATATGAAAGAAAGGAAGTTGTTTTTTTTTGTTTTTTACAAAAGACAGTGTAATTGATTTTATCCTTTTTGCATGCTTTTGGGGTTAAATATTATTGTGAATTGTTACCTACCTTCTCTGCTGGGCCTCTGAGGAGCAAACTCTTCACACTGGCCAAATGCTATGCTTATACCATATAATTTTTCCATGTTATGTTCACTATCCATAGGATTTTTTATGCAGCTTTTAAAAAAAAAATAGTTTTGCCCAATGTTGAAAAACCCTACTTTTGCAAATCCCTTGATTAGCAATTTAGTGTGACAGCACAAACCAGAGCAAGTCTTTTTCTAACATTATCTTTGTGGTAAATATGGAAAAAAAATGAGGACATAAAATGACAATTATTAAGGGAAGAGTTATCACACGTTTCAAATAAAATGACAAGACCATCTTTCCCAGAAATATATAATTAGGACAAATGTGGAAAAGTCATCTTGCAGTGAATTATTCTAGCCTTCTGCAGTGCCAGATCCTACTGTCAGATTCAGGTTAATGTCAGCGTTCCAAGTAACAACCTCCAGATTAAAAGAGTCCAAGACTGTCATCTTCTCAAAGATCCATTTTATTAGAGATGTCATCTTGGCACATCTGAGGAAAATCCCTAATCTGAGATTTCCAAGTTTTCTCTAGCCCAAAGAAAATCCAAAATCCAACCCCTGCACCCAATAGTTCTTCACATGGTCCAATCATTACTTCATTCCAACTGGAGACTATCCCCAGTCACTCCCCTCCAGGGGCAGGGCAACCTGTCCTTGACTCTCTGAGAAAGGAATGTTGTTGTGCCTAATCTTCCACTGCTCTTTGAAATCCTCCCTCCCAAATTTCCAGGCACTGAACGTGGAAGCCCAGAAGCCTAAAAAAAAAAATGGCTTCCAAGCTGACACCTACCTCAGTCTAGAAACGATGTGCAACTACAATATTTTGGGCCTAGCAATAGACTTGGTAACTGGGACTGGTATGTAATGCCTTAATGGGGAAGCCTGGGGAGGATATGGCATGATGGTATAACCAGGGGTGGGATGCTACCGCTTTGGCCCGGTTCTATAGAACTGGTAGCTCTGAAGAGCAGTTGTCATGCCCCTGTTGGAGACTGACTCTGAGGGAGAGGAGGAACAGCCGACAGGGAGTGGAAGTGTGACTCCAGAGGTTGTGGAGGAGGCTGGGGAAAGGCAGAGGCCGGCTGGGCAGTCAGAGGAAGACCCAGGCCCATCCTCTCTCCATCCTAGGGCACACAGGGAGGAGAGGATAAGGGAGAGATATGATCTACTGGGGAGGAGAGGGCCTTGATCCCCTTCATGGGCTGCAACTGTGACAACTGAATAAGAGGGCGGACCTGTGTACTGGCAAACGCTGGAAACAAAGCATGGAAATATCTCTAGTTTATGGTTCCACTCTGAGTTTGGTGTCCTCCCCAGTGTGTGTTCTGTTATCTGTGGATGTCCTCCAGCTCTTATCTTGCCTGGTTTGTGTTGCTTTTTTCCTTCTTGTTGTAACTATGTGTGTGGAAGTTTTTTTGTCTTCCATCAAAGATATTTGGAGCTTGGAAGCAAAGTGAAGGAATAAACGGGGCTTCACCTGTTTTTTGTGACTGTGATTGTTTTGTATTCCACCCTGGGTCATCACAGGAAGGAAGGAAGGAAGGAAGGAAGGAAGGAAGGAAGGAAGGAAGGAAGGAAGGAAGGAAGGAAGGAAGGAAGGAAGGGATTCCTGCTTGGGCAGGTCGGAGTAGAAGACCTCCAAAGTCCCTTCTAACTGTGTGTTCTGAGTTGGCCATCTTGTGGAAGCTCTGGGAATTGTTTTCAAGATTCAGGCTTTTACTAAATTAGCTAGTATGGACACTGCCAGCCATCAATCCAGCATAGTTATTAAGACCCCACTTGTGAAAAAAAGTTTCAAAAGCCCATCGTGAAGTTGCCTCCTGAAGAATGAAAGCATGGCCAACTTTTGTGAAATTACCACGTACATCTCTGGAGCAAAATCCCCAATTTTACTTCCAGAGAACTGCAATCCATAGTAACAATACAGTGTTGGATTCAAGCATCGTGCCAGAGAATTCAGCATGTGCCAGCTGAAAGGGTTTTATACTTGCCCGTCTATAAAATTCCAGAAGATTAAAAATTTCAACCAATATAAAGAGTTCCTGAACATTATGGCTGAAAAGAATCTTTTTAGCGGAGTTAATAACCACGGGGGCTACAGCTCAAGAAATTGATCAATTCCAGAACCTTCCACTTGAGTTGGTTTGGAGGGGAATCAGATCAATGGTGTGGTAACTGAGGGACTCAACTGAAGGACAATCCATTGGACATTGGAAGGAAGAAGTGTTGAGGGAGGACAAAGAACTTCTGAGGTCCTGAGATGGTCATGTTGGTGACCATTGGAAGGAAGAAGTGTTGAGGGAGGACAAAGAACTTCTGAGGTCCTGAGATGGTCATGTTGGTGACCATCATGTCAAGACCATCGTGAGGACCCTGTACCTCACAAAAGACCTCCAACTGTTGAAGGAAGCAAACTTGGGTTTGCCAAGCCTGGATGTAACCTTCACTTGGGGCGTGTGAATGTAAACTGGGCAGATTTTATGGGGGGGGAAATTCCATAAGGAAATCTGATTTATGCTTCAAATAATATATTTTCAACCAGCATACGTACATGCAAAATATGTAGGAAGAAAGAAGGCTTAAAATTCTTATTTGCTTTATTTATTTAAACTAAAACATTTTACTGACATTATTTTTCATTAAAAATCAACTCCCACTTGCAATGTTTCCAATCTCCTTCCAATTTTCTCTGTTAGAAGTTGGCAAGAACACAAATTCTTTCCAGTCTGCATTAGGAAAAGAAAAAAAAAACTGGGTTTTTTTTTTAATATTGTTTAATTTCTAAGAAAGCCACGCCAAAAGAAAATGCGCTTATGAAATAAATGAGGTTAAAAAAAGGAATTAAGAAAGTGTGGTCTGTTTGGAATTTTTATTTCTTTAAAATAATTCATACAAATGGATACAATCACAAACATGATTTAACGCAAAATATTGCTAGCCTACTACATACATTACTGGGAAGGAGTTGATGTAGGCAATGAAATATTTTTTCTACTTTTCGGTAACTCTAATACGCCTTTCTCAGTCAATCTCTCTTCTCTTTCTCTCTCTTCTCTCTCTCTCTCTCTCTCTCTCTCTCTCTCTGCACTTCAGCAATAATATATACTTTAACTGGTGACAAAAGCAAAAAGTATGACCTTTGTTTATAGAAAAACTTTCTTATTTGCACCTCAAAAATCTCTTTCAAACATCTTCATTCTGAAATGTTGGGGCGGGTTATGCCAAAATCAGGAGAAAGGTGGGAGGTTTTCTTTTTTTTTTGCATTTTATTAAATTATTCTAAAAAAACAAAAAAATAAAATAATAAGACAAGAAGGTAGAAAAACAATGCACTGTATGGCATAGAAAGAAAGAAGAAAGAAAGAAAAGAAATAAGTGGGTGGGAGTTATCCTGAGAAGTTTCATCAACTGCCTCAATTTTGGGGCATTTCTTTTTAAACATATATTAAAAACAAAAACAAAAGTTTTCAACTTTTTAAAGTGGTTTGTCAAATGCCTCTCTTTGTGTGTGTGTGTGTGCGTGTGTGTGTGTGTGTGTTTGTTTATTTTTTTTATTTTTGTTCTTGTTGTTGACCATGGAGCAAACAAACCTTGGTTAATGTTCTAAAAATTGTACACAGACAAAGTACATTCATGATATAATTAACTACTAACTTCTCTGGCTTAACAAAGAACCCACAGGAATACAGAAAATTTGTGATTCGGGTCACTGGACAGGGACAAACTACATTTTTATATGGAGGAATAAAGTTTTCAGATCATCGTTCCATCATCGCTCCCGCTGCCGCTCGTGAGGATGCTGCGTATCGGGACCAGTTCCTTAAAAACGTGAGGGACCCGTCTCCAGGTCCCTCCTCGTGGTTCAGCACCTGTCCGAATGTTTCACCACGTGCTTTCCAAAAGTTGCCACCATCTACCTTGGGAATGATCTTCTCGTAGGCTACAATTGGTCGTTGGGATGGTCTCTATCCACTTCCGGTTTCACCGTCTGGCCGGGAGAAGGAGCGTGGGGCGGATGAGCGACGGGAGGCAGGCCATGCGATAAGGGCATGGCGTTCGGGACGATGCCTTCCACCGCGGTGGGGATTCCGGGGGGAGCCACGCTCACCACACCGGGAGGGTACCTGCTAAAAGAGGAGGAGGAAAGGGGGTGCATTATACCTCCATGGGAATCGCGGGTTTCAAACAAGCTGAAACGCATCTGGAGAAGTCCAAACCCTGCGTCTGTTTTCTTGCAGATGTTCCATTGCCCAACTAGGTAATATCATCAGTGGTAGAGGAGGAGGAGGAGGAGGAGGAGGAGGAGGAGGAAGAAGAGAAGAGGAAGAGAACTATGGGGTCCTTGGTGCTCTCTGAGTTTGGTTTGTATTCTTGCAGACATTTCATTATCCAACTGGGTAACATCATCAGTGCTCAAAGAGAATGGGGAGGGGAGGAGGAGGAGGAGGAGGAGGAGGAGGAGGAGGAGGAGGAGGAGGAGGAGGAGGAGGAGGAGGAGGAGGAGGAGGAGGAGGGAGGAGGAGGAGAAGGAGGAGGAGAGGTGGAGGAGGAGGAGGAGGAGGAGGAGGAGGAGGAGGAGAACTATGGGGTAATTGGTGCTCTCTGAACTGGGTTTGTTTTCTTGCAGATGTTTTGTTACCCAACTAGATAATATCATCAGTGCTGAGGGGATGGGGGGGAGGAGGAGGAGGGTGGCGAGATGTTCTCTGAAGCAAGTTTGTTTTCTTGCAGATGTTTCATTACCCAAACTAGGGAACATCATGATGAAGTTGCCTAGTTGGGTCATGAAACATCTGGAAGAAAACCACCAAGCTCAGAGAGCATAAAGGACCCCACAGTACAAACCTGAGCTTCAAATATTGTCTCCCACTGGTACCACATTTGGATTTCAAACACTTCACTGAGTACACAACTGGGAGGAATTTGCATGTAGACAAACCTCAGCCAACTGGCACTGATAATGCTACCTAGTTTGGCACTGAAATGTCTAGAAGAAAGCAGCCAAGCTCAGAAAGCACCAAGGACTCCACAATTCAACCCTGAGCTACAAATATTCTCCTCAACTGTACCACCTACTCATCTACTGCCTGGACATCTAAGGTCTTTGTGACGTGGTAGAATATCCCAAAGTAGAACATGGGTGTTTCCCATTTTGGAGTCCATGGGAGCTGATGGAAACCAGAGTTGAAGCTACCCTACCTGTAAGTAGCGCCATTAAGCTCTGGGTGAACAACTCCAGGGTCCATGCTCGCCCAGTGTGTAGCGGTGGTCAAATGTTCTTTGTTGACACAGTTTTTCAGGCTGTCTGGAATACGACCTAGGGAAGAGGTAAATATCACCGCATAAACATTGCAGCTGGTGCTATGGGAATAGTGTGTGTGTGACAAAAGCACAGTCAACACGTTTTTGGCCACAGCTGACACCATCCCTATTGTTGCACACAATCTCTTGTGTTCTCCAAAGCTGGCTAAAATGTCTCATCTTTTGTGCTCCATTAAGAGATGAACGATCCAGACTATCTTGCAAGATACTTTGGTGTTCATTTTGTTTTGCTGCGGTTGTCCTACACAACTTGCGCTGAGATTTTTTTAAAGCTGGCTGTCAGGGTTCCGGTGACTGCCCTAATTAAGTCATGAGACTCAGGCCAAGCTTCAAAAGAATTCAAAAGATTTATTAGGAGCAACACGTGGCATTAACCTACATGAAACCAACTCTGGCATGTGTAATTTACAGTCCCCCGTGACCCTGTTTTCCCCCTCCCCCTGGGTGTATCATAAATCATATTCTCCAATGAAGCATGTTCATGGGCTGGGTGTCATCAATCACTATTCTCCAATGAAGGACTTTCAGGGGCAGAAAATCTGGTAGTGTGATGACCCAGGGTGGGATACAAAAGCAACAAAGTCACAAAAACAGGTGAAGCCCCTTTACTTCCTTTAATTTGGCTTCAAAGGCCCAATTATCATTGACTGAAGAAAAAAAAACTCCCCCACAAACAGTTGCGAAAAGGAAGAACTTCCGTTCAAACTCAAAATACATACAAATTATAAATAGAAAAAAACAACACAACACACTGAAGCAATTAATGAGACAAGGCAGGAGAAGGGCTTGAAGATGTCCACAGATATTGGAATACACACATTGGGAAGGATGCCAAAACTCAGATAAGAACTGAAAGACTAGAATTGTTTCACGCTTTGCTTCCAGCACTGGGCCATGCGCAGTTTGTCCTTATAAACAGTCTTCACAGCTGCAGCCCATGAAGGGGATCAGGGCCCCTTCCTCCCCCGTAGACCACACCATTCACGTTTCCCCCTTATCTGCTCCTCCCTGTGTGCCCTAGGATGAAGAGGGGATGAGCCTGGGTCTTCCCCAGTTTCCTCCACAACCTCCAGAGCCACACTTCCAGTCTCTGTCAGCTGTTCCTCCTCTCCCTCAGAGTCAGACTCCAACAGGGGCACGACAGTTAGCCTAGCTACAATCTTTTAAAGATAAGTGTGAAATGTACTTCTGGTTTTAAACTGCGGTACTGCTCCTTCAGATTCCCACCTCCCTTGTTTATGGCAACTCGAAAACAGGCCTAGGAATGTTTTACGAGTTGACACTGGCATTTTTATTTCTCCTTCTTCAAAATATTATGAGGGCCAAGTTCCGTTCTCTCTGTCTCATTCTCACAATGCCTTATGGAAACATAAACACAGGAACTGTTGGAGAATAGACCAGTCTTGGCATTCTCTGTCTGGGCTTCAGACGAAGAGCCTATCTAGACTCATCAGCAAAGGAAATCTGAAGCTCATTGGAGTAGCTTCATTTACTTCTAAAACCAGCCAACCCTTTGCTGCTCGTGGCAGTGAAAGCCATGAATCAACAGAGTAGCCCAAGGAGGGTAGATGATAGACCTTCTACATAAAGTCACAATCGTTTCCCATGGTACTTTTCTTCTGGGTTTCGGATCTTCTCCCTGGTTGAGTCTTGACCAAGTTTCTGCCTGGTCTTTCAATGGAAGGAAATTAGTTCTGAGTGCCTCAAGGCTGACAGTGTTGTCCTCACCCGCCAGAGGAATGCAGGAGAACTTCAGGTCCTACAGAGTGGCGTTTTTGAACCTTGGCAACTTTAAGACATGTGGACTTCAACTCCCAGAATTCTCAGCCAACCATGAATTCTGGGAGTTGAAGTCCACATGCCTTAAAGTTGGCATGGTTCCGAAACAGCGGTCTATAGGCTGAAGGAATTCCTGTACCTACACTGACCTGGCCCTTTATGTTCACTAAGGCCAGCAATGCATAGTAGGGGTCTTTTCCTACCCCGGTGAGAAAAATTCTGGAACTGGACCACCGTTCGTTCTTCACAGAGGGCTAGAAGCTCCATTTATTGCTGTCTGCCAGAGTATATTCATGAACTGGCAGAGACATGGTTAACAAAGTCAGCATGGCCACAGACTAGCCAATGGGAGCTGACAGCCTGGGTGTGGTTTGGCTCTGTGTGCTTTGCTGAGAAGTGAAAGAGAAACTTGACTTGCTTGCTTGCCAAAACTGAGCTCTGCTCTGAGCTGCAGCTTGCTGTTTGTGTTATGTTACGTTGAAAGAATCTACAAATCGTATTGTAAACTTTACTCATCTTATTATGTTTATAAAGAAGTGAATGATCCTGTTGAATCAATGTGTGTTTTCTGGACTTGAATTTCTGCTGCAAACCCTAACACTGTCCAACTATGACAGGAAGGGTAATTATTAAATTAAAAAATGGTCTTATTCCCTCGGCATGCCTGGTGTTGTGTTTATATACTCTTCACCATGTTTATATGGGGCAACCCCTTCATAGCATCTGAGGCCTTCTTTATGAAGGATCATTTAAAGTCATTTCCAGAATATTGATGGATTTCAAAATTTGTCGCTTTGGGGGCGGGTTGATATCTGGATGAACCCTGCCTGATTCAAAACTTTTGGACAAAGGAACCCTTGGCACAACAATTTGCACAAATCCCTAGGACACCAAGTTCTCCTCTAATTTCCTGTGAACAAGTGATATGAAGGATGGACAAAATAAGAAAACTTGAGACTGGTTATATCTCTCCCTGCACGTTAGAATTGACCCTCAATTTTACCATTAGTAAAGTGTGGTTCTTTAGTTAACCTAGGTTTGTTCGGTGTTGCTGAAGGCAGAACAAGCACACAGGACATTAGGCCAAGGAAGTCCCTTAAGAGAACATGCCCCAAAGGTGGTTTTTTTCAAAAGGTAACTGGTTTTCCTTTGTTTTCCTTGAAGATATCTCATTTTCCATCCAAGAAACTTCTTCATTTCCGGAGCTGTGTGCTGCATGCAAATACGGTTTGCTTTGTGGGTGCTTTTCTTTTTTTAAAAAAAAATACTTGCATTATTAGCCAGTAATTGTGAGAAAGGATTACTGAAAAATAGGAAGAGTGGAAGACTCATCAAATGTTTGCTTTCATCGTACCCAAGCGCTTCCAATATATGATGGAACCAGATGCAAAAAAAAAAAAACCTTTGTCTCGAACTACAATTTTAGAATCCTAAAATACCTTGAAAATATGAATTCTCCTTTCTTTCTCACTGCTCCTATCTTCCCTCTTGCAGGATTGTGTGCTTTGTACCCGCTTCTGACTCAGACATTGTCAAATGCACTGAACATTTAATAAAATGTTACTTCCAAGATGTTAGGTGGGAGGAGAAAAAGGAAACACCAAGAAAGTCCAGGTGCCTCTTGAAAAAAAGCTCCTTTGCGACAGCCGTGGCCTGGAGGACTGAGAATCTCCATGGAGATTCCTTGGAAAAGGTTTTGCTTCTCATCCAAGCAGCTTCTTCAGTTCTGAAGAAGAAGAACCGAAGAAGCTTCTTGGATGAGAAGCGAAACGTCTTCAAGGAAAAACCAAGAAATTTCAGTTGCCTCTTGAGAAAGAAAGAAGAGAGAGAAAGAGAGAGAGAGAGAGAGAGAGAGAGAAAGAAAGAAAGAAAGAAAGAAAGAAAGAAAGAAAGAAAGAAAGAAAGAAAGAAAAAGAGAGAGAAGAAAGAAAGAGAAAAAAGAGAAAGAGAAAGAAAAAGAGAGAAAGAGAAAGAAAGAGAAAAAAAGAAAAGGAAGAGAGAGAGAAAGAAAAAGAGAGAGAGAGAGAAAAAAAGAAAAAGGAAGGAAGAAAGAAAGAGAAAGAAAAAAAGAAAGAAAGAAAGAAAGAGAAAGAAAGAAAAAAGAAAGAGAGAAAGAAAGAAGGAAGGAAAGGAAGGAAAGAAAGAAAGAGAGAAAGAAAGGAAAAAAGTACCTTGGAGACAACCATGACCTGGAAGATTGAGAACCTCCATAGATATTCCTTTGAAAAGGTTTCGCTTCTCATCCCAGAAGCTTCTTCAGTTCTTCTTCTTCAGAACTGAAGAAGCTTCTGGGATGAGAAGCAAAACCACTTAAAGGAAAAACCCAAGAAAGTCCAGTTGCCTTTTGGGCAAAAAAGCCCCTTTGGGACAGAATCTCCCTAGACCTGGAGGATGCTCACCTGTGATGGCTCTCCGGATCTCCCTCGCCGCCTCCTCTCGCATTTCTATCGAGGCTTGTTCGCTGTACCAGGCCGCGTGGGGCGTGCAGATGAGGTTTGGGGCGTCCTTCAAGGGCCCCTGGCTAAAGCTGAGGAAAGCAAACAAAAATAAAAACAAAAAAACCCAAATATTAGACCTTCTCGCATGAAACCTCTGCCTGCCTGCATCTCTTCTGCAAATTGATCTCACCCAACACACTCAAGCTCTGATTGGGGGCCAGTTGGAAATTCAACCCCAGCTCCCATGTTCAGCTTACAAAACTGGCTGGTCCTCAACTTACAACCATCGTTGGGACCAGGATTTCAGTCATCACACAAGGGCGGTGATTTGGAAAGATGCGCCCGATTTTATATCAACTTTTTTTTTTTGCCGCAGTGGCAAAAGTGAATCCCACGGTCATTAAGGAATTAGGTGAATCTAGCTTCCCTCGTCGCCTTATAGGGGAATCATGTGACCCCAGGACTCTGCAACCGTCATAAGTGCATGCCAGTTGCCAAGCCTCTGAATTTGGATCATGTGATGGTTGTAAGAGCAGGAACCAGTTGTTAAAATCACTTTTTTCAGTGATGTTTTAACTTCGAATGGTCACTAAACAAAAGGTTGCATGTTGAGGACTACCTATGCCCGTGATGGCGAACCTATGGCAGGCGTGCCATAGGTGGCACACAGAGCCATATGTGCCGGCACATGAGCTGTAGGCAAATTTACCTCACTGTGTATGTGCGCACCTCACAGCTGATTTTCGGCAGGTTTGAGGCCTTTTTCGACTTCCCAGAGGGTTGAGGAAGGCTTCTGCAGGCTTTGCAGGCGAAAACTAGCCCTGTTTTGTCACTTCCTCTTTTTTCGGAAAAAGAGGAAGTGACAAACAGGCCTAGTTTTCGCCTGCAAAGCCTGCAGAAGCCTCCCTCAAGCCTCTGGGAAGCCAAAAAAGGCCTCAAACCTGCCGAAAATCAGCGGTGAGGCGCAGTACAGGGAAGGGGGCAGGAGGATTGCATGCACACGTGTAGGGAGCATGGGGAGGTCACGCATTGCCTTCTGGGTGTTGGCACGCAAGCGCGAGCATGCAAGCACGTGCACAATTTTTGGCACAGGACCCCAAAAAGGTTAGCCGCCGCCACTCTATACCCTCCTGAGACTGAGAACAAGACGTCATATCTCCAAGACAAATCTCCCCAAGCTGTTTATCTTTAAATGTGTTCCCCTTCTGGCTCAGGAGTTGTGGGACTTGATATCCCACAGAGTGGCAGGGTATCAGTTGGGAAAAAAAGGGCTTATAAACCCAGGTAGTCCTCGACTTATGACCACAATTGAGCCCAGAATTTAAGTGAGAAATTGGTTAAGTGAGCCTTGCCCGATTTTAGGACTTTTCTTGCCACCATTGTTAAGTGAATCCCTGCATTTGTTGAGTGAGGAACATTGTTGTGGTCTGCCGGCAGCCTGCGGAGACGGAAACAGAATTGGACAGTGGGGAAGAACATGGGCCAGTCCTGGAGTCTGGAGAGGGCTCGGATGAGGGATCTGCATCCAACACAGAGATGGGGCCAAGGCCATCTGGGAGTTATGTGTCTCTAGAACCTCCAGAGTCTGGCAGCAGTGAGGCAGAGGAATAGCGGGAGCCTGTTCCCAGTGTGCGCATACGCAGAGCTGCCAGAAGGCAAGAACAGTTAAGACAAAAGGGGCAACTCAGGCGTAAGGCTTGGAGGTGATTGGCCCCTCCCCTAAGACATAAAGGAGGAGCAAAGGGACAGGAGCCTTTGCAGGAAGCAACTTTGTTCACTCCGTTCAGATTAAACTTTGAAGCTCTGTGTGGACTTTGTGCTCTGTTTGGCTTTTTACAGTTCATTAGGCACTTTAGTTGTTGGCAGCAAGTCAAAGGAAAGAAAGGTGGATGCTTATCTCAAGGGACTGTTTGGGACTCCTGACAGGCTGGGAATGAACATAATTCCCAGCGTTGAAATAAAACAAGAGTTGTTTGGACTAAGCATGTGCTTAATTACAGTCTCAGGAAGCCTTGGTCAGAACAAACATGGTCATTTAGTGAATCTGGCTAGATTCAGCTCGTCAGAAGATCACAAAAGAGGATCACATGAGCCCAGAATGCTGCGACTGTCATAAATATGAGCCAGTTGCTGAGTGGCCAAATTTTGATCACGTGACCAAACGGGGGAATGCTGCAACAGTCGTAAGTGTGAAAAACTCAGAAACCTTCCATTGTCTTATAAAGAGAACTAGAAATGCAATTAAGAAAACAACCAACCACTCAAGTAGGCTAACATTATTGCAACATAAGAGATGTGTACCATATTTCCCTGAAAATAAGAACCTGTCTTATATATTTTTGGCCACCAGAAAAGGCACCAGGTCTTATTTTTGGAGGAAGTCCTCCACTGACTAACCTCACTTGCATGCATCACCCCTGGCCTCCTTTTTACTGTCAGGGGCCTTCAGGAACTTCTGTGGCCGGCAAGGCTTTCCTGAAGGCCTCTGCTGCCTCAGGATCGATCCTGAGCTTTGTTATCAGCTCTAGAGGCCTTCAGGAAAGCCTTGCCAGCAGCAGAAGAAATGGGTCGGCCAGGCAGATGTCGGGGTATGCGAGGCCTGGCTATGACTGTCCAAAGGTAAGTGGTAGGGTAGCTCCACACACACATACCCATCTCCACCCTAGCTTAATTTTTACCCGTCCACTCTGGAGTGTCTGGGAGTCTTAATTGGGGTTTATTTGGGGGGTAGGGCTTATATTGGGCACATGTGTAAAAATCAAGCTAGGACTTACTTTCAGGGTAGGTTGTATTTTCGGGGAAACAGGGTAGTTCAGCCCAACAGTGTATTTTCACAATTAATTCATAAGCAGATTTGGCTGATTTCAAAGTTTGGTATTTACTTAGAAGAGACATGATCAGGAATTTAAAAAAACATCCCATCCACACACACAATAGGGCCAACTTTTTGTGTAATATTGTCAAGAAAAATGCCTAGACGAGTCCATACAGTTACTGGGAGTCAAGTTTGACTGGAAGACAACTCCTTTTCTTTAAAAAAAATAAAATAAACCTTTAACCTGATTTCAAAAGATCTGGAAATGTCAGGCTTCCAATGAAAGAGCTACAGAATTCCAGAAAGTTGAAAGGGAGTAAGATAGCTTTATTTTAATAAAGGATCTGTTCCTTTTTTCTTTTTACTTCCAAGCCTGCATATTTTATTGTAAAATAAAATGTGTTTTATCTGCAAACAGTCCAGTTCAAGGTTGTCTCCCAGTTTCTTTATGGGGTCCAAGCCTATATATTTTCAAACTTTTGACCCTTAAAATTATTCCGTTTTAAGTTTATGAGAGAGATCCTTGCAGTCCCAACATGTATTAACAATATGTTTAGGGCTCATTCTTTGGAGTTGCTAGGACCTTTTTCCATTAGACTTGGATGCAAACACCACAAATGCTCCTAACAATGTATTTGAGATGCTGATTTTCAAATCGTCCTGATTTGCTAAGAATTCTCACAAAGTGGAGATGGCACTATATTATTTCAAGGGCCTTCAAGCTCTGGTTTTAAAGATTGAGTTGTCCAGTCACCTGAATGGCTCTGATTCATGGACATCTAAGGCTGCTCCCCGTATTCTGCCTTCCTTCAGTGCTTGTGCAAGAGCTTTCTCGTCCACCAGTCCTCCGCGAGCCGTGTTCACAAGGAACGCTCCTTGTCGCATCTGTAGGGTGTGAAAAGATGAAGCATCATGCAATTAATGGAATATTTGAGTTGGAAAGAGCCTTGGAGATCTTCTAGTCCAACCCCACTGCTCAATCAGGAGATCCCATACCATCCCAGTCTGTTAGAAATTCTGTGTATTGCTCTATAGAGCAAACAGTGCACAGTCAACATGTGCTTTTCTGCTTAACTGTGACAAGGAAGCAGGAAAGCACATGTTGACTGTGCAGCGTTTATTTTGTAGGGCTATATACAGAATTTCTCACAGGTTACAGGCCCGACTCACTTCCGCTGTGCCACTCTGCTTTGGAGAGGCTTTTCTGGTCATTTTTCCTTTAGGCCTAGTCATACCTGGCTACAAGAAATAAACGCAAGATTCAGTAACAGGAAAAAGACTGCAACAGAATAAAAGAAAATGACCAGCTACACAGTGGCAATAAAGCTTTCATTTGCAAATCTAACAGGGTAAAATGGTTGTCTAGTCTATTCTTGAACACCTCCAGTGATGGAGCACCCAGAACCTCTGAAGGCAATCCATTCCATTAATTGTTCTAATTGTCGGTACAATTGTCCTTATTCCTAGGTTGTTCCAAAGGTGTTTTTTCAAGAAGCAACTGGACTTCCTGGTTTTTCTTTGAAGACGTTTGGTTTCTCATTCAAGAAGCTTCTTCAGCTCTCAAGCTTCTTGGGTGAGAAGTGAAACATCTTCAAGGAAAGACCAAGAAGTCCAGTTGCTTCTTGACAAAGAATCTCCACAGACATATACAGTAGTTCTAGGTTGCTTCTCTCCTTGATTAGTTCCATCCATTACTTCTTGTTCTGCCTTCAGGTGTTTTGGAAAATAGCTTGACCCCCTCTTCTCTTCTCTGTGACATCCCCTAAAGCAGTGGTTGCCAACCAGTGGGCCAGGGACCACTGGTGGTTTGCGAGAAAAATTTGGTGGTCCGCAGAGAAATGTCACCCCCAAAGCAATTAATCCAGTCTGCGCAGGAACACAAGTCTTCATTGCCCACATGGCCTGTGGAAACACAAGGCTTGCATTGCTTGCATTGTGAACAACACGAGGTAGTGAGGGGAAGGGGGAAAGGGCGGAGGGGGGGAACTTGCCCCACTCACCCCACGCACCTGGCCTGGCCACTGGGCTGCTTCTTTCCGCTTCTTTCTTCTTCTGCTTTTGTCTGCATGCAAGGAAAGCAGCTAAAGTCTTTCTTTCTCTCCCCCAAACTCTGCCAGAAATGAGTCTTTGGGACACTGCAAGGCCTCCTGCGCCAAGAGGCTGTGCTGGCACAAGAAGTCTCACAAGGACTCATTTCTGGCGGAGTTTGGGGGAGGGAAAGAAAGACTTCGGCTGCTTCTGCTGCTTTCCTTGCATGAAGCCAAAAGTCTCTCTCTCTCTCTCTCCCCCACCCTGAGAATGGAGCTGGAGATGGTATCCTGCGATCCCAAATAAAGAACGATCAATTGGTAGGAAAACGGAGTGGGGAATTTTCCTGCAGACTTTTTGGGGGATTTTCTGGTCTGCGGGATTTAAAATTATGAGCTTGGTGGTCCCCGAGGTCCAAAAGGTTGGTGACCCCTGCCTTAAGGTATTGGAAGACTGCTTATGTCACCCGTAGTCCTTACAGTTCTCTGAAGAAAATATACAATTATGATGAGAAAGATTACAGAACACACTTAATTATCTCCGGAACAAATGGGAGAAACATCACTCCGTGTGTCATTTAAACAAGGGTCCAACCCTTTTAATATCCTGGCTTATCAGGAAGAGCAATGCTGATAGATCGATTCAGCCTTCCAGGAAAAAGAACCAAAGCTGGTTTCTTGTGACCTATTCAGCACTTTAACTAGCATTCTTATGCTTTTTTTTTTTCCATTGACAAGTTAGAATCGTGAGCGAAAAACACCTAAAGCTGTTAAATTATCTTTCAGTTTTAACGTGTCAATCAGAACAACAACCAAAAAAAGAACCATTTTGAGAGTTGTCCAGCATGACACAACACTGGGAAACACAAAAGCAACTGAAAACACCTCTTGGATTGACATTCATCCACTGAAGGTTTCTGACAAAAGCCACTTTGATTCACACGCTGGTTTTATAACCAAACCTATTTCAACAAGAACTGTTTAAGCTTTTAGAAGTGTGCAGTAAATGGTATCCTTTTATCTTGAATTCTCTGAATCATATAATACCCATTTTGAAACACACCATGAATTTCACTTGCAAATTATGTTAATCTTGTTCTACAAGTGGCTAGACTTTCCAGATCGAGACTCAATGCTTGTTCAGACTCATTTAATTCAAAGTTCAGAAAATGCAGCATTAGACAAGCAGAGCTCCAAAAAAAAATATTCAAAAGAGAAACAGAAGCCTGATCGAATCTATCTATCTCCTTTTGATGTGTAAATTTTTATCTATTCTGACTTAACAACCCCCCATTTCTACGGTTCTTGCCATGATGACAATAATAAAAAAGGATTAAAAATTATATAAATCCTGCAGCAACAAGGCAGCTGATTAAAATTCACCGAAGGCTTATTTATTTCTGATTCCACAGCTCTGAGCAGCTTTCCATTGCTTTTGAGAAGCATCCTGTACCCCCAGGGAGTTCAGAATCTAATTTTGAAACCAGTAGGGTTCAAAGACACAGAGTTTCTGCAACCCGTCTCAAAAGGAGAAGGAGAAATTAGGGCTACAAACTTGCATTCGTGATGGTGTGGAGGACAACCTGAATTCTTGGACAAAATCAGACAGAAGCAAGAGAGACCTAGGCCCACCTCCCTTCATCCTAGGGCACGCAGGGAGGAACGGAGAAGGGAGCAACGTGGGTTGCATGGTTTACAGGGGAGGAAAGGGCCCTGATTCCCTCCATTAGCTACAGCTGGGAATACAGTGTTTAAAAAGGGAAGCTGTGCACAGCAAGTTGTTGGGTGTAAATCGTGAATTGTCTGGTATTGTCGAGGCTTATCTGTGTCACAATTGGCGTCTTCCCAATTGTGTGTGTGTTTTGCTGGCCTTTCAAGTCTGGAATTCCTTCTCCTGCCCCTGTCAAGTTAATTGTTATAGCATGGTTTGTGTGGATTTTTAGCTACAGTTTGTATGCACTTTGTTTTCAGACTGAATTTCCTCCACTTAAAGGCTGTTCCTGAGAGAGTTTTTCTCCAGGCGAAGATAACCTGGACATTTGGGGGCAAAGTTGGAGGTACTAAAGGGATACTTCTCGCTTATGTGACTGGGTTGCCTTTGTGCCATGCCCCTTTGGGTCATCACATTAACAATGTCAGCTACATATAAGGAAAATCTATATAAAATGTTTTAAAGATGGCACTTTCCACCAGCAAGACTGCTGGCAAAGATGTTCAAGAACATGTCCGCTAAATGCTGGAAATTTAATCAGGTACTGGGTTCATATTATCACATCTGGTGGATATGCCCAAAGGCAAAAAAAAATATTGGACAAAAATACATGTCTAGTTAGAAAAAAATAGTAAAACAACATCTGGATTTAAAACCAGAAATATTTTGTCGGGTATCTTACCAGAAAAAAATACAGTAAAGGGAATACATATTTAATTTTACATATGTTAACAGCGGCCAGAATTCTGTTTGCACAACAATGGAAAAATGAAGAGATCTCTACGGATGAAAGTGTAATTTAAAAAATTACGATATTTTATGATGTAATAAAAGAAACTCAATAAAAATACATTAAAAAAAATAGAATGTGCAGAAATGGATAGATTAATACTAAAAATTGAGGAGAAGGAAAAAACAGAATACCTTTTAACATGGGATGTGTTTTATCAATGGATAACTAACAGAAGCAGAAGTTAGAAATTTAAAAGCTTAAGAGAATGATTAATTATATAAGGAAGGTTTACTAAAATGAATAAGCAATTATATTATTATTATTATTATTATTATTATTATTATTATTATTATTATTATTATTATTATTATATCTTTGGTGAGACTCGCAGCCTTTGGGCTGGTTGGTAGTTCAAAGTCCTGACCAAGGACCTAGGAACTGTTCAGGTAGTATCAGAGGATATAAGCTGTTCCAAGCAGGGTGTTTTTTTGTAGAATCAGGGTGTTCAAGTCTGATAAATTCAGGATTTCCAAATAGTGAGGCAGCCCTTTAGGTATGGCTCCAAGGGCTCCAATGACAGTTGGGATAACACACAATTTCTTTTTCCAAAGTTGCTCAACTTCAATTTGTAAGTCTCAATACTCTGTGATTTTTTTTCTTGCTGTGTGTCTACAATTCGTGCATCACCAGGTATTGCAATGTCAATGAACCAACCCTTTTTCTTTTCAACCATTGTTATGTCAGGCGTGTTGTGGGCCAAGTGCCTGTCAGTCTGAATTCTAGAAGTCCCACAAGATCTTGACCTTTTCATTCTCCAGAACCTTCTCAACCTGATGGTCCCAGTAGTTGTTACTATACTCAAATCCAACCTTTTGGCACAGTATCCAGTGGATGATTTTAGCAACTCGGTTATGGCGTTCTAGGTAGTCATTGTGATTATTATTGTTGTTATGAAGAACATTGTTATTACATTACTATTTCTCAAAATTAACTACCAGGACAACACACTGTTTATGTTTATGACTGTCGTAACTGTGAGACGGTTGCACAAATCACATACTGTTAACTTCAAGGTTGCATCTTCAAGGACCAGTTGTTAAGTCTCCCTTGTTCAGCCCTGTCGTAACTTACAACAGCTGCTGAACAAGAGGTCGTTGAGCAAGGACTAGCTGGGCAAAATATTCTGGGGAAATTAAAAGTTTCCAGTCATTGCAGAAACTTTTCTTGTTTGATTCTTCTCCACAAGTCATTTTCTGTATAAATTTATATAGAATAAAAGAAGACGGTTCCAATTACTCCCTTGGAACACAAGGGGGCGCCAGTCCCTCACCATAACCAAATACTTATGAAATTCTCGGGGTGCAGAAATATCCCGAGGTGGCTTAACTTTCAACTGCAAGATGGGCAATGGCATTAGGGGAGATCACCTCCCCCCCCCCAAAAGAAACTGGTGACAAATCCAACGGCACACGACACACTGAAGTGAGCAGAAATGTAGCGTAGTTGCACAGCGGAATGCTTCACCTGCTCATGCAGACCATAATAGTATTACTACTACTAATAGTAGTACAGCTACAGGGTTGCTTTCTTGCAGGCATTTCAATACCCAACCTAGGTAACATCGTCCGTGGACAGTAGGGAATCCCAGCCATCACGTAGAGAAAGAGAGCAAGCCCCACTCCCTTCTAGGACTGATGATGTTACTTAGTTGGGTCATGAACCGTTTGCAAGAAAAGCTCAGCGAGCACCAAGGATTGTTGTTGTTGTTGTTGTTAATTTTGTTGTTGTTGTTCTCTTTCTCCTCCCCTCACTAAAGCCCTTCTAGCACTGATGACGTTACCTAGTTTGATCATGAAACGTCTGCAAGCAAACCACCAAGTTCAGACAGCTCCAAGGATCACACAGTCATCCTCCTCTCCTTCTCCTCCTCCTCCTCCTCCTCTCTGCAAACCCCACTCCCTTCTATCACTGATGGTGTTACCTAGTTGGGTCATGAAACGTCTGCAAGAAAACCACCCAGCTCAGAGAGCACCAAGGACCCTTCACTTCAACCCTGAGCTACAAATATCCTCCCTTATTGGTAATACAGCTTCAATAAAAGGGCTACAGGAGCAGGACCACGCTACTTCCCCAAGCATTGCTACAGGTAATTGTAATCCCCCCCACCCGGACAACCACAATCACAATGTAAAGAGTTACAACTCCCGTTAGGTCCTTACCTGTTTAATGGTGAAGTCATTAATCAAGTGATGATTGTGCTCGTTGAGGCTGCAATGCAGGGTGACACAATCGCTGTGGAACAACAAATCTTGCAGGGTGCTGACCCGCTGAAGGCCAAGGGCCCGTTCGATGCCGTCCGAGAGATACGGGTCATAGAAAATGACGTTGAAGCCGAAGGCTTTGGCACGCAATGCAACGGCCTGGCCCACTCGACCTGCAAGGGAGGGAGGTGCTTTTTCAGACAAGGCACGGAGCCTTACGGCCCCTTTTGGAAATTGGGATTGTACAGGGGTGCTAAATTGTACGGGGTGGCCCCAGTGGTCAGAATGAAGTATTGCAGGCTGACTGCATTCCCAACTGTCAGCAGTTCGATCCCGACCAGCTCAAGGTTGACTCAGCCTTCTGTCCTTCTGAGGTCAGTCAAATGAGGACCCAGATTGTTGGGGGCAAAAGGCTGACTCCATAAACCACCCAAGAGGGGGTTTGTAAGGCACTGTGAAGTGGTCTATAAGTCTAAGTGCTATTTCTATCTATCTGTCTATCAGGCCATGGTTGCACAATAGTTAGTATGCAGTATTGCAGGCTGACTGCATTCCCACTGTCAGTAGTTCAATCCTGACCAGCTCGAGGTTGACTCAGACTTGCATTCTTTCGAGGTCAGTAAACTGAGGACCCAGACTGTTGGGGGCAAGAGGCTGATTCCGTAAACCACTTAGAGTGGGCTGTAAAGCACTGTGAAGCGGTATGGAAGTGTAAGTGCTATTGCGAAGGGAGGGAGGGAGGGAGGGAGGGAGGGAAGGAAGGAAGGAAGGAAGGAAGGAAGGAAGGAAGGAAGGAAGGAAGGAAGGAAGGAAGGAAGGAAGGAAGGAAGGAAGGAAGGAAGGAAGGAAGGAAGGAAGGAAGGAAGGGAGTGGTTAGAATGCAGTATTACAGGTTAACTATATCCACCGCCAGCAGTTCAATCCTTACCACCTCAAGGTTGACTCAGCCTTCTGTCCTTCTGAGGTCGGTCAAATGAGGACCCAGATTGTTGTGGGGGGAAGATTCTGACTCTATAAACTGCTTAGAGAGGGCTGTAAGGCACTGTGAAGTAGTCTGTAAGTCTAAGTGCTATTGTTATTTCTATCTATCTATCGGGCCATGGTGGCACAGTAGTAAGAATGCAGTATTTTAGGCCGATTCTGCCCACTCTTGGCAGTTCAATTCTGACAGGCTCAAGGTTGATTCAACCTTCCGTCCTTCCAAAGTTGGTAAAATAACGACCCATATTGCAATACATGCTGACTCTGTAAAGCACTATGGAGTGGTATATAATTATGTGCTCTTGCTAAACTACCCTATGGGGTTGCCTTGAAGAACTTTTGTGAGGCTTCAGTTGGTACCAAATGCAGGAGCCCAGAAGCTTCCCAGCACTTGCCAAAGAGGACATGGGACGTCTCTATTGCAGGCTCCGTATGGGCTGCCTTTGGCTTTTGAGTAGCTTCCACTGGAGCCATGGTGACGCAGTGGTTAAATGCAGTACTGCAGGCTAACTCTGCCCACTGCCAGGAGTTCGATCCTGACCGGCTCAAAATTGGCCTTCCATTCTTCCCAGGTTGCTAAAACGAGGACCCAAATTGTCGGGGGGGCAAGAGGCTGACTCTGTAAACTGCTTAGAGGGGGCTGTAAAGCACTGTAAAGCGGTATATAAGTCTAAGTGCTGTTGCTGTTGCTATTTAGAGCAGCGTGTCTCAACCTGGACAGCCTTTGGTTGTGTGGACTTCAATTTCCAGAATTCCCCAGCCAGCTGATCAAATCAGTCAACCTTAAAGGAACTCAACTCCATTTGCCCCTTGGAAGGACAGGTGCAGAAGCTCCAATATTTTGGCCACCTAATGAGAAGAGAGAACTCCTTGGAGAAGACCCTGATGCTGGGAAAGATGGAAGTCAAGAAGAGAAGGGGACGGCAGAAGAGAAGGTGGGCAGATGGTGTCACTGACGCAACAAACATGACGTTTGGGCAAACTCCAGGAGGACAAGGAGGGCTCGTCCTCCACCGGCCACCCAAGTGAGAAGAGAGGACTTCTTGGAGAAGACCCTGATGCTGGGAAAGATGGAAGGTGAAAAGAGAAGGGGACGGCAGAGGAGGAAATTCATTGATGCAACAAACATGACACACGGGCAAACTCTGAGAGACAAGGGAGTGCAGGAGGGCCTGGCATACTAAGGGTCGCAAAGCGTCAGCCACGATTGAGCAACTGCACAAGAACCAGAGCATCCTTGGCCGTACAACTAAGACAGTTGGACCCACCCAGCCCAATAATCCCCAGCGTCTCTCCTCTGATCCTGGCAGCTCCAGAAGCCACTTCCCGAATCTGCTCCACGCTCTGCACCCTTGTGCCTTCTCGCAAAGCCTGGTGCAGCCAGGTGGTTCGCCTGTAGAGGTTCAGGATGTGGCACATCGTTGAGTCCGCCGTCTCTTCCACCGACGCAGCCGGGACGTTGCAAACGGCGATCCCTGCAGAGGAAGGAGGAGATGACGGGGGGTTGGCACTGGGATGGCAAAGGCCGCCTCTCAAGCCGCTTTCGCAAAGAGTCAGCTGGACACCAAATGATCTACAGGCAGAACTCGACTTACGCTCAATATTTCTGTCGCTAAGCGAGACAGTAATTAAGGGAATCGGGCTTCTCTCCTTGACTTTGCTGGTTAGAAGTTGGCTGGGGGAGGTCACAGATAGTGAACACGCAACCCCGGGACATCACAACTGTTGTAAATAAGTGCCAGTGGCCAAATTTTTTATCGTATGGCCGTGGGAATGCTGCAGTAGTGGCTGTGAAAAACCATCGTGCCCCTGTCTTTCAGTGTTGTTATAACTCTGAGTAACTGCTAAACCAGTGGTGGCTAACCTTTCTGTCCTTGCCTGCCAAAAGTGCGCGCATAGGCACGCTCTGGAGTGACAGCTCACATGCCGGCGGAGATGGCTCCGCGTGCCACTTCCAGCATGCATGCCATAGCTAAATGAATGGTTTTAAAGTCTGTACAGAAAACTTCCTTTTTTTTCCCGCAATTCTATTAGAAACGTTAAGATTTCTGGCATGTTAAAAAAAAGAAAATAGATGACGACCAGAAAAGCACAGAGATTTTAGGATTAAAATTGCTGCAAGTAATCGATGTTGCATTTTAAATCTCCGTAAATGTCACCCAATTAAATGAGGCATATTCTCAGGGAAGCGGCTCTATGCTTAGAGTGCGATACGATTTAAATATAGCTCAACGAGACAACTTAGGAGAGGAATATTGCCGGATTACAAATGTACACAATTAAATATTTGGCTACAAGGCTGGGTGGGCCCTGACTTGGGACAAAGCCAATCTTCAGACATCTTTTGCAGTAGAAAACCCAAGATAATATATAAGATGCCTGTGATAGGTCATACTGGAGACACACTAACCACGGCGATCTGAAAGCGATGGTGGGAGAACATCCAATGGGTGTTTGGGCAAGGAAGGCCACCCAACCCACACCATCCCCTTAAACTGCTCCCTCAGTTCCAGATCTTTCCTTCCTGGGATTGGACTTTCCATCGTCATGAGATGGAAGTTCCCAAGCAAAGTCCTTCAGAAGCAGAAATAAGTCGGTTACCCAGGAGGAAAAGGACCATAGGGGGAACACGGTTTCATGGCGGTCCTTGATTACTTCCTGAGTTTAACCAATCAACCAACCTTTTTTTTAAATAAAAAAAGAGAAAGAGAATTGTCCAACCCCTGGGTGTATCATAATTCATATCCTCCAATGGGACACATCCACAGCCCAGAGTCATCCATCATATTCTCCAGTTAGAATTTTGCGTGGCAGAAACTTCAGTCACCTAGTTAGTATCTTTGAAAAACTATTTATGGAATGCACTTTCGATTTCCAAGCAAACACCTTTCCCCACCTCCCTCCCTTTCTGTTGGCAACTCTAAAAAGACCATAGAAATATTTTATGAGTTGACAGGAATCCTATTCCTTCCAGGTTCCTGGCTGAGGAACTGAGAACATGTCAGAATAGGGAATCTCTGGAGTGATGATGATTCCTGAAGCATCAGAAAGGCGTACAGGCCTCCACACAACCTCAGGTCTGGCCCAAAGCCCCCATCCTTTTAAAGCAGGGTTGTCCAACTTTGGCAACTTTAAGACTTGTGGACTTCAACTCCCAGAATTCCTCAGCCAGCAAAGCTGGCTGAGGAATTCTGGGAGTTGAAGTCCACAAGTCTTAAAGTTGCCAAGGTTGGATACCCCTGTTTTAAAGCATCTGGTGGCCAACCACTTGCCAGTTTAGTGCGTTGTAAAACCTAACATTTGGAGCTGACAGAACAGTGCAGAAGAACAGAGTTGTGAGGGGCCTCAGAGGTCTTCTAGTCCAACCCTCTGCACAAGCAAGAGATCCTCCACCATTCCAGACAAGCGGCTGTCCAGTCTCTTCCTAAAAGCCTCCAGGGTTGGGAAGCACCCACAATTCCTGAAGCAGTCTCCTCTCCTTTAGGAATAAAATTAGAACCAAGCACCTGGGAATAATCACTAACTTGTCCATTCGTTTGCAAACGTCATAAAGGAATACTTTCAATCTGCAGGGTCCGGGTCTAAAACGAGACCCCCACAGGAAAAGAGGGAAAATTATCACAGAAATAAGAAAAAAACAAGCGGAAGTTAATATTTTGAGTGGGGAGGTTAAATCATCCGAATGCAAGTGAAGGCTACGAAGAAGAGGAAGCTGCCTTCCTTTTGATGTCAACTCTTTCTAAGCGCTCCGAGACTGTAATTGGAGTGGATGAATTTATTATCCAGATTTTGCAAGTTAGGGCAAGGCGAGAAACAACTGCCGTGTAGAACTTACTGAATATATTCAATAAAATAACGTCCCGAATAAAAAGTTTGACCTAGTGGCGAAAGGCACAGGGGACCATGAGTTCTAGTTCCACTTAGGCCTGAAGGCACCTGGGTGACCTATGGCCAGTCACCTTCTCCCAGCCCTGGACAGCAAGGAAGGGCAAACCCCTTCCAAAACCTGCCCAAGGAAACTACAGGCAATCCAAATCAGCAAAGAAATGCATAAATTAAAAAAAGTCAAGGGGGTATAAACGGTCTTTATAATCTTTCGGTTGGGGAAAAGCTGCCCAATTTCTCATCTATGATAAAAGACTTTGGGTGCTTTCCAGGTTTGGCATGTCGTTCTGTTCCACCCACCAATTTGGGGCATGGGTGAACGTACATTTCGGCCATATCCTCGCGATCTTGCTATCAATATTTTCACCAGCCACGGTCACCCACTGATTTTCAGAATATCGTGTTTCTCGGGCCCCGGAACCAAACCCCTCCATTCCTTCAGAGTTATGGTTTCATTCTCCATGCAAGCTAAAAGGGACCCCTGCAAAATAAAGGCCCAAACTTCCAAATTATGGCAAGATAGGCCTTGCTATTTGAACGCCCCCAATTTGGTTAAAGCAGACCCTGCGTTGAAAGACATGGATGGACATGGAATACCTAAGTCCCCAGCAGATTTGATATCGATGTTATCAAAACCGCTTCCAATTCGAACGATTATTCGAAGTGCTTTAAATTTCTCCAAGTCCTCACGGGTTAAAGTGATGGTGTGATACATCAGGGCCCCCACAGCTTCATTCAGTACCTGCAAAACAAAAAGAGATCCAGTAATTTTCCCTACTAGGAGAAAACTATGATCTAGTAGTAGTAAGCTTTCCTTGGTACTCAGACGAAACACCTGCCACCCACCCACTATATAGAGTAGAATAGAATAGAATAGAATAGAATAGAATAGAATAGAATAGAATAGAATAGAATTCTTTATTGGCCAAGTGTGATTGGACGCACAATTTGTCTTGGTGCAAATGCTCTCGGTGTACATATGTCTTTATCTATCCATGTTATCCATCCATCCATCCATTGACTATGTCTTTATCTATCCATATTATCCATCTATACATACATACTTGCATGTCCTTATCTATCCATGTTATCCGATCAACCAACCGTCCATCCATCTATCCACCCACCCTCCCATCCATCCATCCATCCATCGACGATTCTTTATCTATCCATGTTATCCATCCATCCATCCATCCATCCATCCATCCATCCATCCATCATGTCTTTATATCTATCCATGTTATCCATTTATACATCCATACATCATGTCCTTATCTATCCATGTTATCCAGCCATGTTACCCATCCATCCGTCCATCCATCTATGTAGCTGATCCACTGTCTAGTCACTAGATGGTCCTTTTCTGGATTCAGCTGATTTCTCTGTCTTCAAATAAGCTGGGTGACCATAAAAAGAATTACAAAAAAACACTCAAGACATGGAGAAGTTTGAATCTGAACATCTTGCAGTACTGATCATCGTTAGGTGGATAAAGTTTAGTGAAGTATGACTAAGAATCTGAACAAGTCGCAGACTGCACGATTAAACAAACAGAGAATATACATACATATATATAGTTATAGAGATGCGCAGTGGGAATTTCAATGGAAAAAGGGGGATGACATTTCTTTTGAACATTATATTCAGAGAAAATTGGCATAAGATGTTTTATCCTCCGCATATTTACTTTAGTCCTTTACTTCTAAAATGAAACTCTTTTTCTTCAACTTCTTGGAAATATAAGAAGCCGGTCGGATTTTATTTCATATGTGGTGGCAAATAGAATAAAGCTCAAAATATTGGAAAATGGAATGAATTTTGAAAGTGAAAATCCCAGGGAAATACCCCTCTAAAATATTTTTTATTACATTTTACCATGCTTTAAATCCCATCCAAATATACCGAATTGGCATTGTATATCTCAGCAGCTGCAAAGAATTATATGCCTTTTATTGGAAAAAAAAACCTTTTGATTCCTTCTAGGGAAGAACTAAATTGTGCCTCCAAGTCTTTTTTTTTTTTAAAAAAAACTTTATTTTTAAAAAGTAAACCTGACACAGAATTTTTAATTTTAACTGAAAATCGTACTGATTGTAGACAGCAATCTTTTATCTAGAATTTGGGTTTCAGGGTTCACTTGTTAACTTCTTGTATAATTTATACGACTGGTGGTACGCATTATTTACTACTCATGCTATTCTTTCAATGATTGCAATAGTGTCAGCAAGTATTTCTTTAGTTTAAGGCTTAATGTGGATTTTGACTAGAAAATAGGTGTGAAATATCTCATACGCTTCTCAGGCTGTTTTAAATCTATTTGCTTCGTGGTTTTTCAAACTTGCAAGTAGATAGCAAGTAATAGTACCACTTGATACTGCTCTAGTGAGGCCACACTTGGAATATTGTGCCTTGTTCCGGTCACCACAACACAAAAAGGGTGCTGAAACCCTAGAAAGTGTGCAGAGAAGAGCAACAAAGATAATTAGAAGTCTGGAAGCTAACAGAATCAGGTCTCGCCGCCTAACGAAGAGAAGGCTTGGAGGAGACATGGTAGCCATCTTCCAATACTTAAGGGGCTGTCACAGAGAAGGGGCGGCGGTCAATTTATTCAATTTGTGTTTTTAACAAGAGATTGGACAACCATTTGTCTGAAGTAGTTGGTGCCTGAAGACCTCCAAAATCCCTTCCAACTGTCATTCTAATTCTATTCTCGAAAGAACCTGAGGACAAAAGCAATGAGTAAAAAGACAAAAAATGCAGCTCATTAGGTGGGAGATTCAACCTGGAAATAAGGGGGAATTTAACCAGAGAATACCAGAGTTGGAGGGGACCTTGGATGGTATATATGAAATAGAAAAGGTAATTGATTATATAAAGGATATGAGAAAATAGAAAATATGATAAAATAGAAGGGATTATATGGGGATATAAAGTATTTTATCATGAGAGTATCTTTGCGGATTAAAAACAGGGGAATGGGAATTTATTAAAATATATAGATAAATTTTGGCTAAGTGGAAAGAAAGAAAAAACATGATTATTATAGAATTATATATAAGAAAAGCGAAGATAAAATGAGAGATATTAAGAAGTTATTATTATTGGGATTTTTTGTGTTTGTATGTAGATAGATAGATCGATAGATCGATAGATCGATAGATAGATAGATAGATAGATAGATAGATAGATAGACAGACAGACAGACAGACAGATAGACATAGATATATAGATATAGATATACGCATTTTAAAATATACAGCTGATTATTTAATGGATAATAGAAATGTATAATGAGAGTTCTTCATTATGATTAAAGTAGGGGAATGAAAAATTATTAAATTACCTAGACTGAGGGGATATACCACGTCAATCCTAAATATATTAGTTTTATTTTATTTTTACTCTTTTTAGATTGTTTATTATATATCAGTCTAGAGAAAATTAAGGATAATAATGATGTGTAATATAAAATAAAACAGGTGGTAAGCTGAAAATGGAAATAATAGGGGATAAAGAACTGAAAATTTATGCGTGGATGAAATGATATTGAATTAATGAATTGAAATATGAAATGGACGTTTATTTAAATATGAGTGGAATGGATAATGACATGAGGTGATATTATATAAGATAGATGGAAATGAAAGTATGACTATGTATAAATGTGGTAATCCAGTCTCTTTTTAAAAAACCACCAGTGATGGAGCCTTCACAACTTCTGGAGGAAAGCAGTTATGCTGATTTAATTGTTCCCGCGGTCAGGAAATTCCTCCCTTAATTCCAGGTTGCTTCTCTCCTTGGTTAGTTTCCATCCCTTGTTTCTCGTCCTGCCCTCAGGTGCTTTGGAGGATAAGTTGACCCCCTCTCTTCTTTGGGGCAGCCCCTCAAATATTGGAATATTCACTGTCAGAATATTGGAATATTCCTTGTCTGGAATATTCTTGACAGTGAGAACAATTAACCAATAGAGCAGCTTGCCTGGAGTTGTGTGTGATCCATCACTGAAGGTCTTCAAGAAAAGATGGGATAACCATTTGTGGTGCAAAGACTTCTCTATTGGTCAGGGGGTTGGACTAGAAGACCTTCAAGATCCCTTGCAGCCCCATGATTCCAAGTTAAATAAGACCATCGGTTTAATACTTCATTAGACAATCAGGCTTAAGGAAATCTCTCAAATGTTGCTTCCCCTAAATGTATTCTCTATAATACATACAATATTTCCTTGGTTTTTGCAACATTAAGATCAAAAAATATTCTTTGTTGCATCCTACATTCTTGCAATCGACATTTCTTATTCACTGACATTAATTTGGGTTTTCAATCATATCCTTTCCCCATAAAAGTACTCATACGTTCAGTTAATCAATATTACCACAAACATTCCTTGTATATTCACCGTCCATAAATATATTACACACCCACTCCATATAACACATTTATATTTTAATATTTTGCTGGTACACAATCAGCACCTGCTGCCTACTATTTTTCATCATCTTCACAGCATTTATTAATTCTTTTTATATTTATATTTGTTTCCTTAGGCAGAATATTTATAACTTTCATTTTCATTCTTTTCTTCCCTACTTCAATATCCTTCCAATGCAAACCTTTAATATATTCCTTCACTCCATATTCACCCCAGATCATATCGTGTATTCTTAATTTTGAGTCCATTCCTGCCTTCATGTTCTCACCTTCTTAAAGACATTTATTTCCCTCAAAAACATCCTGCATTCCCTCAGCTTCTTTTAATCCTCCCTGCTCTCTGCAATTCTCTTTTCTCTATGCATATTACACATCTTCCTTTTAATCTTGTTTTTTCTTATTACTGCAGCAAACTTCACTCACGTGCATTTTTTTTTATCTGCAGCCTTTTGTGTCTCCGTTCCACCATGTATTTTTTTTTTTCATTTTCTTCATTAAAAACTTTTCCCTGGCAGTCTAACACAATTATTTTCACCCCACCTTCCACACCCCTTTTCCATTCATGCAGGGGAAGATTCATCTATCTTCTCGTTCTTTTTCTGAATATGATTCATACTTTCCCTCCCTGCTATTATTTTACTTTCAATCTAGTTTCTTTCTCTTCATCTCCCAGGTCTGCTTCTTTTTTCAAGACTACTCTTGACACTGCCAAAATATACCGTAAATCTATGGAGATTCTCAGTTGTCCAGGTCATGATTGTCTCAAAAGTGCTTTTTCAAGAGGCCACTGGGCTTTCTTTTTCCTTGAAGAGGTTTTGCTCCTCATCCCAGAAGTTTCTTCAGTTCTGATTAACAGTTCAATTCTTCAGTCAGAAATGAAGAAGCTTCTGGGATGAGAAGTGAAACTTCTTCAAGGAAAAACGAAGAAAAGTCCAGCTTTGGGGCTACCAGAATATAGTTTATCCCAAATTCAAACCCTCTACTGACTTTGCATCCTTCACTAATTATCCCTCTCTCTCTTTCACATTAAACAAATCAGTCAAGATTTTTGATTCTTTCCTTTTCTATCTGCAGCGATGAACTGACTTTTGCCTAAAAGACGTACTCAGAAGAGCCAATTCTCATTCTCTCCAAGTGTCTCCACTCCATTTTCTGTATTCTCGTCTCATCCGCAGCCATCCGTTCACATCATTTAAAGGAATCATCTTCCCCCTAAATTGTATTCATTCGACATACGGCTCAATTTCCCTCCCAAAGTCATTTCTAAGTTCTTCCACAATTTAAGTTCGCTGAAGCGTAACGTGCAACTATCCCCAAGCTTCGCATCCCTACCCACGACAATCTTGATGACACCAAATGACACTTTCTAACGTATATTTCATCCTTTTCGTTTGCGAATTAAAATGGTTCTTTCCCTTCTCTCTGCCTACGTTCACCAACTCTGCTCCACAAAATCAGCTATCTGTGTAGCGCAATCTCCTTATTTAAGGGCAAAACTAAAATGCAGCATGTTCGTTAAAATTGCCAGACGCAGAAATTCAAGGCAAACTTTTAAAATATATATTAAAAAACCCTCCCTCCAAACTTTGTGGCTTATTACAATAGAAAGAGTGGGAAAAAAAATAACTGCCCTGAGGAAAGCTCTTGTGCTATTGTTTAAATAAAAGGCAGAAGATAAAATTTGACAGTTTTACTGTTTGCAAATGCAGAAAGCAAAACAGGGAAGAATTCTAATGCACTTCTACACAAAGATAAAGAAGAAAGAAAAGTTTTTAGAGTCTCTTTTATTAAAGGTTTGACATAATGGTTTTCACAAATCCAGCAATGAATATGCTTTATATATCCTGTTTGAAGGATCATTAAATTGTTTGCTTAGCGTATAGTTATTATTCTAAAGCCCAATTATTCACTTTTGATCATTTTATTTTTATAAACAGGTGTAGTCACCTAATCGTTCTCTTTTCAAAGCTTATTTGTGGATTATAATATATACTGTAGTAGATTAAATGTGTTACTTTGGAAACCATTTTGGATTTTTTTGCTTGAGAAAGATTAAAAATGAAGTTTCGTTTTTAGGACTGGATGATTAGATCTGTTCTTATAGAAATATTGTGTATTTTCATTTTTGCAATTAGGCATGTATATTGCATTTTTTAATGTTTAAGTTTAAAGTCAGAGTAAGAAGGCATTTTGTTATATAACTCTAATGCTATTATATTTTTGACATTTAGGTTTAAACTTAGAGTATGAAGTCATTTTGTTATATAATTCTAATGCCACTTTGATTACCGAATATTTTATATACAACTTTTTAATGCCTTTAATTCAGAGTAAGAGATTATTTCTAATACACACACACACACACACATATTGAATTCTGTCTCCCTCTGAAACTTAATAAAGGTGAGTATTACCATACAGTACACAGAGACATATATCTCTGTGTGATATTAATATAGTCACCTAACATTCTTTCATAACTCCTATATGTTCTCTGAAAATGTTATGCAAACAGTAACCAACTAAGCCATAATTTATATTCCCAAAGTAGAAACCAACATGTCCCAAATATGCTTTTTCAGGAGGCAGCTGGACTTTTCTTGTTTCTTCTTTTGAAGACGTTTCGCTTCTCATCCCAGAAGCTTCTTCAGCTCTGACTGGATGGTGAGGAAGGGAAGGATTTATATTCCTTGCAGACAGCTGGTCATTTGCATTTTGCATTCCCCACCATCCAGTCAGAGCTGAAGAAGCTTCTTGGATCAGAAGCGAAACGTCTTCAAAAGAAGAAACAAGAAAGTCCAGTTGCCTCCTGAAAAAGCATATTTGAGTCAACCATGGCTTGGAGGACTGAGAATCTCTACAGACTTTTAGAAACCAACAATTTATTTAGAATATTATCAACAATCCAGGCAGGATCCCATCCAGTGATACCTTGAGAAGGAAGATTACAAAACTCAAAAGGTTCTTACTTTAAACAGCTGCTCTAACTGGTTCTAACTGGTTGACTTCTTGGTTGGCTAAGACCAAGCATGTTATCGGTACCGGAGAATGGTTCATTTTCTGGCTGCTCTGTGTAGCAACCTCACATCTGATGTGTCCTTTCAGGCGAAGTGGTGGAGGAAGAGGAGAGGAAGAAGATAACAGAGATAGAGATGATAGATAGATAGATAGATAGATAGATAGATAGATAGATAGATAGATAGATAGATAGATAGAAAGAATAGAGATGATGATAGATGGATAGATGATAGACAGATAGACAGATAGATAAGAGCGATATGATGAAGGAAGGAAGGAAGGAAGGAAGGAAGGAAGGAAGGAAGGAAGGAAGGAAGGAAGGAAGGAAGGAAGGAAGGAAGGAAAACCCTAAAACAAGCAGGTGGGAGCAAGTATCATTTTAGAATCCAGGATTACCCAGTCCAAAATAAATCATCTCATTTAAACATATCCAATGAAGAGATCAAAGAAGTTTCTTGAGTTATGGAGGAGGGAGGGGGAGGGGGAGGAGGAGGAGGAGGAAGAAGAAGAGGAAGATGATGATGAAGAAGAAGAAGAAGAAGAAGAAGAAGAAGAAGAAGAAGAAGAAGAAGAAGAAGAAGAAGAAGAAGAAGAAGAAGAAGAAGAAGAAGAACAACAACAACAACAACTTGTTGTTCCTTGGATGAGAAGCGAAACAAAGCCCAGTTGCCTCTTGAAAAAGTACCTTTGAGTCTTACTCATTATGTTGTCACCTGATTGTCCTAGAAGGTTATCTAGTGGTAGTGGTGGTGTGTCTCTATGTATGTATGTATGTATGTATGTATTTATTTTATTTGTTGAGCATGTATTAGTTAACAGATATAAGTATAAACATGAATTTTAATACCTGAAATGGGTATGAATAAAAGGAAACATTTGCTCAGGGACGGTAGGCATGCTGGTGTGCTCATGCACACCCTTTAAAAACCTCTTAGGAATGTGTGTTATGCAAGGCTTTTAGGAGAAGTTCTACCTGGATGTAATAAAGCAACCCTGAAAATTTCCTATTTCTTTTCTTTTTTACATAAAATAAGTAAAATAGACAAGGAGTCAAATCCCATTTGGATTTAACAGACATTCTCCTTTAACGGACACCCCTTTCCGCCCCAAGGGTCCATTAAATCAAGGACAGTCCTGAAAATTTCCTATTTCTTTTCTTTTCTTTTTTTGCATAAAATACACAGGAATGGTTGATACAACCATGACCTGGATGACTGAGAATGTCTACGGACTCTTATACACAGGAGTCAAATCCCATTTGGATTTAACAGACATTCTCTTTTAATGGACGCTTTCTGTCCAAGGGTCCATTAAATTAAGGGCAGTCCCTGCACAATTTCTAAAAAAAATAAATAAATTTCCATAATGACGGCCTTTCGTTGGTTGGTTTGGCTGTCTGAACATGGACTCTGGTGGTTTCCAACCACAATAGCGCATTCGGAAGAGCAGAGAGAGTAATTGGTTGGTTGGCCTGCTTGGGGGAGGGGCATTTGCCAGTATCCTGGCATTGCTCTGTAACTTTCTGTCTGTGGAGAATCCAGAATGCATTTAAAAATGCAAAACACTCCACTGGTTTGGCTGCTGATCTTAGGTGTGTATGCGTACTCGTATTTGTGCCTTTGTGCCCTGTTCAGGTGCTCCATGGTGCATGCATTGTGTTGCAACGGCATGTCTAAATCAGCTGGTTAGACCCGTTTGCTGCAGCCGTCCTCTTCCTGCAGCCTAACGAGAAAAGTTGTGTTTAGCTGAACAACGTGTGCATGACTCATCAAGATTCTTTGGTTCTGGGTGCTGCTGTGGAGGTAAATTTCCTTTTGGGAGGTGAATGCAGGAAGGGATTGTCCCTCTGTGCTTCTCAGGGTGGGAAGTCAGGCCTAAGAAGCAACTCATACAGGTTTTTTTGGGAGGGGGGGGCTAATGTCCCCATTTTATAAGGCAGAAACCAAATTGCCATTTTTTAAAAAAATCTACCTTTGGCAACAAACCTCGATCCAGAGCTTTGTTCACAGCTCCAGCGGCCTTCAGGAAAGCCTTGCCAACCTTGCCAGCTGTAGAAGAAATGGGCTGGCAAGGCAGGTGTTGGGCTGTGCGAGGCCTGGCTACAACCATCCAAAGGTAAGGAGTAGGGCGGCTCCACCCCCCTGCATCCCCATCTTAGCTTAATTTTTACCCATCCACTCTGGAGTGGGCAGGATCTTAATTAGGGCTTATTTTGGGGGTACAACTTATATTGGGTGCATGTGTAAAAATCAAGCTAGGACTTATTTTCAGGGTAGGTTGTATTTTCGGGGAAATAGGGTAACAAGAGAAGGTAGTAGAAAAGTTGAGAAGGATGATAATAATAATAACAACAACAATAATACAGCCATACCATACAAGCTAGGGATACATACTCATTTTATGTAAACCAGGGTTTCCAACCTTGACATATTTAAGACTTGTGTATTTCAACTTCTCTCTCTCTCTTTTAATGTGTGCCTTCAAGACCAAAAGTAAGTAGTAGGGCAGCTCCAACGCCACCCCGGCTTAATTTTCCCCCGTCCACTCTGGAGTGGGCAGGATCTTAATTAGGGATTATTTTGGGGGTATGGGTTTATATTGGGTGAGAACATGTAAAAAACAAGCTAGGACTTACTTTCAGGGTAGATCGTATTTTCAGGGAAACAGGGTAGCTCTTTGACATGAACCAACTTGTTGGAAAAATCCATAAATACGTTCTGTAAAATGTACTAGACAAGCTCCTGGGTTCAAAACCATATTTACCAGACACACACACCCATACACAAGGACAATCTATCCCAACCCTTCCTAATCTGATGATAACAAAGGTGATTTATAGGCTACTGATGATGGTAGCTGTATCATATCATGCAAAATGCCGCTGTGTTATCTTAGTAATTTATACAATAGTTCTGTCAGTTAATATCCCATGAATCATTAGGTGGGAAGGAGGACACGAAAAAGCACTTTCTGAACAACCTTGCCAAGAAAATTGCAGAGAGTTCTTCAGGCAATCTCTGAAAATCGGACACAATTGAAGGGAAGAATTTTTTTTAAGATATCATCAACGAATTATTTTGTCTACTTAGAGCCACTCAATTGAATCCACCCCCGTGGAATGTGGCTTCCAAAGTTGACAAACACACAATGTGTGGAAGGAACAACGTTAAAGATTGGCATGTAAGTAAACCTATTTCATTATTATTATTATTATTATTATTATTATTATTATTATTATTATTATTATTATTATTATTATTATTTACTCATTACTATTAAACCAGTTAAGATTCCATTTTCCTTTGGCTCATTGTGCTTCTCCAGTGACTGGCAGTCCTTGACTTACGACTACCACAGAGCCCAAAATTTCTGATGCTAAGCGAAACAGTGAGTTCTGTCCTCATTTTATGAGCCTTCTTGCCACATTTGTTAAGCGAAGTGCCGAAGTCGTTAAGCTGGTACACAAGGTTCTTAAGGGAGTCTCACTTCCCCACTGACTTTGCTTGTCAGAAGGTCATTAAAAGGGGATCACGTAACCCTGGGACCCTGCAACCGACATAAGTACATGCCAGTTGCCAAGCCTCATGAGACCATGGGGATGCCACAACAGTGTGGAAAAACGGTCGTAAGTCGCTTCTTTTCAGCACCATTTGAACGGTCCCTAAACGAACTGTTATAAGTTGAGGACTCCCTGTGCAAAACTAGCTGGCAGAGTCAAAAGTGCTCTGCTACAATAGAAGACACTTGCAAATTTCCAGTTCATAATTAGGGATTATTTTTCCCCGGACAGAACAAACTCATTATCCAGGGAAGAAGATGTTAGCCATTCTTCAAACACAGGGAGAGTTTTCCCAGAGCAGGCAGGGCAGTTTTATAGGAAAACTGGTGTCCTGCCCCCGCCAAAGTCTGAATCCGAGGAGGTTGACGAGCAGCTGACAGGAAGAGGGAGTGTGGCTCCAGTGGCTGTGAAGGAAACTGGGGAAGGGCAAAGTCCGGCTGGGCAAAACAGGGGAGAGGGAGAACAAAGGAGAGGGGGTTCAGAGGAAGACCCAGGCCCCCACCCCCTCTTCATCCTAGGGCATGCAGGGAGGAATTGAGAAGGGAGCAACATGGGTTGCATGGCTTGTGGGGGAGGAAAGGGCCCTGATTCCCTTCACTAGCCACACCTGGGAATGAGAGTTTAAAAGAGATGCAAGCTGAGTGCAGCATCTGCTAGGAGCAAACGTGAGTTTATCTTGTGTCTTCCCAACCAAGTTGAGTTATTGCCATGCCTTCACAGTCTGGAATTCCTTCTCTTGCCCTGCCGGACTAATGACATCATTTTGCCTTTATTGGACTTATAGTTACAGTTTTTGTTGACCATGTTTTGGACTTGATTATCTGCAGCCAAAGGCTGTTTATCTGGGAGAGTTTTTCTCCAGCCCAGAAGGTCACCAGGACATTGGGGGCAAAGTTGGAGCTAATAAAGGGACTCCTACTGATTATCCTACTGATCATCTGACTGGGTTGCCTTTGTGCCATACCCCGGGTCACCACAGCAGGTTACTCTGGAGTAGACCCCACCCTGCCTCTTCTCGAGGCATGACAAATCACACAATCCTTGTGTTTCATTTCAGAGCCTCCTAAAACCAAATCCTCGCCTCAGTAAAAAAAAAACGAAGCCCTGGCCATGAGTTTGAGAGACAAGTTTTGCATAGTCAGCGCCTTTTTTTCCAGATTTACCTTTTCGTGAATTTCCTGGGTGGATTGAGCATCACAAAAGGCCACGGTGGCCACGTCCTTCAGGATCGGCATTTCTACCGTACAGTCCCGGCCATCCAGCAGTGCAACCAGGGGACGCGGGTGCATGGGGCCGTTCATGATCGGAGGTCGAATGCCTGAGATTAAAAGGGGGGAAAAAGACATTTTAATCAGATAACAGAGTTGGAAGGGACCTTGGAGGTCTTCTAATCGAACCCCGTGCTCAACAGGACACCTTATAACATTCTGGACAAACGGCTGTCCAATTTCTTCTTTAAAGACCTCCAGCGATGGGGCACCCACATCGGTTGTTCCACTGATGAACAGAATTACAGAATAATATTTGAACAGGGTTTTAGAGCAGTGGTGAACCGATGCCGGTTTGAACCGGTTCAACTGAACCGGTAGTTCCGACCATCGGCTGACTCCGCCCACCCACCCCTCGCCCTATCCTGTCCTATATTTCCTTCTTTCTGGCTTAGCTGAGTCGTGCGGCGTAGCCGATTTCCACACCTCAGCTGTTCTGCTTACCGGGGCTGCCCTAAAAGGTAAGCAGCTGAGCTTCAAATGGCTGTATTTTGAATGCTGCTGTGCACAAGCGCATGAGGCGAAATGCGGGCTCACAGAACCGGTTGTTAAACTGGTTGTAGCCCACCGCTGCCTTGGAGGTCTTCTAGTCTATCCCCTTTCTCAAACAAGAGACCTTGTATTATTCCAGACAAATGTCTTTTGTTAAAAACCTCCAGAGTTGGAGCCCCCACAGGTTCTGACGGCAATCAATTGTTCTCACTGTCAGAAAATTCCTCCTTATTTCCAGGTTGAATCTCTCCTTGGTCAGCTTCCATCTATTATTCCTTGTCTGGCCTTCAGGTGCTTTGGAAAATAGCTTGACCCCCTTCCTCCTCTCTGTGGCAGCCCCTCAAATATTGGAAGATGCTCTCCTGTCTCCCCTGGTCCTTCTCTTCACTAGACTAGCCAGGCCCAGTTCCTGCAACCTTTCATCGTATCTTTCATCCTCCAGTCCCCTCATCATCCTGGTTGCTCTTCTCTGCCCTCTTTCTAGAGTCCCAGTTCTGCAGAGTTGAATTCTGCTATTCATTTTCTGAACACTCCATCCGTCCGTCGCATGTTTTAACCTCCAGTCCCCTAATCACCCTTGTTCCCCTTCTCTGTACACCTTGTTTCTATTTATTTTTGTCTATTTATTTTGTTTTATTTACATTCAGTTTAATTGGAAAATAGGACGATATATCTTAGGAGAAGAATATATATCAGACAATATACGTAAAGAGAATACAGCCAGAATGATAAGGGAAATCCTAAATGGAACCAGTTGGTGGAATTTCACCTAGAGATGCTAGAATTCCACCCCACCCCAAATCATAAAGACGATGAAAACAAGGCTCTCTCAAAGAACTTGTTGAGGATACTCTCTCGCTGTTCTGATGAGAAAGCCATTTGCAACCGATCACATCTTGTTTGCCTGCATAGGCAGACCACCGAAATTACAGTTGCCAATACAGTCTCAACTGGAGAGACTCACTTAACACAACTGCAACGACAAAGCAACAAAACACAATTTCCAGCATCTGCCAAGTTGGAAAGGACGGGCTACAACTTTGCACAAGTCCCAATTCCTCCCTGCTTTTCATTTAAGCCCCCTGCCTTTTCTCGAGCAATCCTGAGAAAAGATGCAGCTGCTTTAAATGAAACAAAAATCAACTCCTTTGAAAGCAGCTGCGACTTTAGTTAAGCCGCTTTAATGAGCAGCAAAGAAGCACTGTTTTCATGGGACGTTTGAATCGACTCTGTTGTCTTCAAAACTTACCCAGCCCAACAACTTCGGTTAGGAATGGTGGGTTAAACCAGGAAAAGATGGCAACCCTGGCATTACACAACCCGAGGCCTCTTACACCTTAAATACTTGTCAACTTTGATTGTAATTCCCACGGCTGCCATCTTGGACCCATTTGGACCCTCCTGCAAAAAAGCACCAGCAATATGAAGAATAACACAGATAAGATGCCACACGCACTGAGACACTGTAAATCTTAATTCTAAATATCTTAGTTTTAGTAGCAGCACTGAAGGGATAGCTCAGTGGTTAAAAAACAAACACACACACAGACACACAACAATTAGCTGGTCAGCCCCAGGCCAAGCCAAGGAAAGCAAAGGGACAGATGGGGTGTGCTAATTGCTAATTATTTTAAGAGTGTTCAAAGCCCAGGGAGCAACAGCAAAACCAGAGAAATACAAAACCCACATCAAAGAATCCTAGGGCAGGAGGGAACCTGGAGGTCTTCTAGTCCAACTCCCTTGCTCAAGGCAGGAGTCCTTATACCACCCCGGACAAAATGATTGTCTGATCTTTTCTTGAAAAATCTTTTCTTGAGACCTTCAAGAAGAGACTGGACTGCCATTTGTCAGAAATAGTGTAGGGTCTCCCACTTGGGCGGGGGGTTGGACTAGATGACCTATAAGCTCCCTTCCAACTCTGATTGTTATCTGTTACCTCCAGGGATGGAGCACCTACAACTCCAGGTGGCTAAAGGTAAAGGTTCCCCTTGCATATCCGTGTTTGTCATGTCTGGGACTAGCGGGCGATGCTCATCTCCATTACAAAGCCAAAGAAGAGCCAGCACTGTAGGGAGACGTCTCCGTGGTCATGTGGCCGGCATGACTCAACGCCCGAAGGCGCATGGAACGCTGTTCTCTTCCCACCAAAGGGGTCTCTTATTTTTCTACTTGCATTTTTTATATCTTTCGAACTGCTAGGTTGGCAGAAGCTGGGACTAGTAACGGGAGCTCACTCTGTTATGCGGCGCTAGGGGTTCGAACCGTCAAACTGCCCACCTTTCTGATCGACAAGCTCCGCGTCTCAGTCTAATTCCCTTTACCCATTCCACATATGGTTTAGCCTCCAGTCCCCTTATCATCTTGGTTGCGTTTCTTTGCACACTCCTTCCTAGGGTCTTGGCGACTTTTCTTGCGGTGTGGTGACCCAAACTGGACACGGTAATTTATTCCAAACGGAGGCTCACCAGCACAGGATAACGAAGCGATATTATCCCTCATCATGACCTTGGTGCCATCCCTTCGTTGAGGCAACCCTAGGATTGCATTGGCCTTTTGGGCAGCCACTTGTGGACTTCAACTCCCAGAGATCCTCAACCAGCAAAGCAGTGACCCTGTGTCATAAGTGTGAGCCATTTGCCAAACGTCTGGATTTCAATTGCCCATTGTTCCATCGTATGTGAATGATGGGTACACGTCCATATTTTTTTTGTATTCAAATGGGGAAAAAATGCTTAAAGATACGTACATGTGTGTAAATATAGATTTCTTGTGAGAAAATTTTGGTGGTCCGCAGAGAAATGTCACTCCCAAAGCACTTAATCCAGGCTGTGCAGGAACACAAGGCTGTGATGCCCACATGGCCCGCAGGAACACAAAGCAGTCACTGATCGAAAAGTTGTAAGTTGAGGACCACCCGTATTCCATACATAACTAATACAGGTAGTCCTTGACTTACAGCAGTTCATTTAGTGACCAAAGTCACAACAGTACTGGAAAAAAGGGACTTATGGCCGTTTTTTTTACCCTTAGAACCATTGCAGCATTTCTACAGTCACAGGAGCAAAATTCAGATGCTTGGAAACGGACTCATACTTACGACAGTAGCGGGAAAAGTTGTAAAATGGGGCAAAACTCACTTAACAAATGTCCCGCTTAGTAGCCATCTAGTCTTATTCTATGGTCCATTCAACTAAACTCGAGTTAGCCATCCAGAGTTGAGCACCTATAGGAGCTGAGTAAGTAAATAATAACTACATAGAATAAATGACTGAGTTTCCTGCATTCAAACATACAAAAAAGTAACCCTGGTCAGTGTAGCACTCAAAAATAATCATCTGATTAAAGAAAAAAAAAACCCAATCTTCTTATTTTCAAGAAAACGGTGTGTAAGACTCAAGATAAATATGCTCTGTTAGCTATAACTGCAAATTAAATTAATACACATTTTGACAAGCCTTTGATTGTAACGTAAGCTTGGTTAAAAACAATTCAAATTCCAGGAACGCTTATCAATCTGCTATTTCTTAAACTGGATTTTATTTTCAGAGTCATTAATTCCACTTTTCAGTTTATTTACAGTCCTGGGAGACAACTTGTCATTTGGGCCTCCTTTTTCCATATATTTTAACTTGTTTGTACAGCCTCCGAAACTTTTTAAACTTCTTGTTCACACAAACCTCTGTTTCTTGGACATTTTTTTTTTTTTGCTTTAAAAAGAAAACCCACAAAAATACGGAAAGCGACATTAAGAGGTTGGGGGGAAAAAACGCAAAAAGATGAGACATTCAAATGTGTTAAGTCCTGTCTGAACCTTGTCAAATGCAGGTTGTCATCTTCCATTAATGTCCTGCTGGCTTCAGTAGATCTTGAAGGTAAATAATAAATACTGATATATCAAATATGTCAACCATTTTGCTGCCCTTGATGCCTAGGAATAAATTAACACTTATCCGTGGCCAGGGAAGAGTTACAAAAACTCTACAAATCTCTTAAAACTTGCTTAAAAATTAGCCCTGCAGGCCATTGTACGAAGAGTAGGTTTGGCTAGTCTAAAGAAAAGAAGAATTAGGGGTAACATGATAGCAGTCTTCCAATATTTGAGGGGCTGGCACAAAGAAGAGGGGGTCAAGTTATTCTCCGAAGCACCTGAGGGCAGAACAAGAAACGATGGATGGAAACTAATAAAGGAGAAAAGCCATATGGAATTAAGGAGGAACTTCCTAAAAGTGCGGGCAATTAACCAGTGGAAGAGCTTGCCTACAGAAGTTGTGAATTCTCCATCACTGGAAGTTTTTAAGAAGCGACTAGACAGCCATTTGACAGGGATGGTATAGAATCTGCCGCTTGAGCAAAGGGTTGAATTAGAGAACCTCTTAAGGTTCCTTCCAACTCTATTCTTAAAAAAAGAACAGCGCTAGAGGTTCAGGCTTCTTGAGAACCTACTCAACAATCAACTCAGCAGAACTGGGAAGTGATTATTGCAATGAGGGCATTAAGTACTGTGTTTCCCCCCAAATAAGACCCTGTCTTATATATTTTTTTGCCACCCAAAAAGGGCACCAGGTCTTATTTTCGGGAGATGCCATTCACTGACTAACCCCACTTTTATGTGTCACCCCCAGCCTCCTTTTTGCTGTCAGAGGCCTTCAAGAACTTCTTCTGTGGCCGGCAAGGTTTCCTGAAGGCCTTTGCAGTTGATAATAGAGCTCTGGATCGATCCAGAGCTTTGTTCTCAGGTCCAGAGGCCTTCAAGAAAGCCTTGCCAGCCTTGCCGGCTGCAGAAGAAATGGGCCGGCGAGGCAGGTGTCGGGGTGTGCAAGGCCTGGCTACAACTGTCCAAAGGTAATAGTAGGGCAGCTCTACCACCACTCATCCCCACTCAAGCTTAGTTTTTACCTGTCTACTCTGGAGTGGCTGGGAGTCTTAATTGGGGCTTATTTGGGGGTTAGGGCTTACATTGGGCATACGTGTAAAAATCAAATTAGGACTTACTTTCAGGGTAGGTTGTATTTGGGGGGGAAACAGGAGCAGAGACCTTCTAGTCCTTGGCTGCAGAAAACCAAGAAGCTGCAGGTGCCTTTTCCAAGCAAACTTAATTGGGTACACGTGTAAAAATTATTGGGCGCACATGTATAAATCAAGGTAGGACTTATTTTCAGGGTACGTCGTATTTGCAAGAAAACAGGGTATCAATTACTTGAAGTTACAAGCTTTGTGGATTTAGTGGGACCTCAAAACAATGACAAAGACCCTTCAGCAATCCCAAAGATATAGCCTCATCAGGCTGGAAGGGACCCTTGGAGGTCTTCTAGTCCAACCCCCTGGTAGGAAATCTTATTGCATCCCGGCCAAATGGCTATCCTATCTTTTCTTCAAGACCTCCAGCGATGCAGCACACACAACTCTGGAAGGACCCACAAACATCACAATATATCACAAACTTTGCAAAATGTAGTTAGGGGGCTTAGTAACCTGATGCTTAATACGTGCCAAGGCTAACATGCGATCTTAAAAAAAAAAAAAACTACAGCTCTTATGTTAAATCTGCAGAGTAACCTTAATTTTGAATGTACAACATTTAGGGAATTTACGTTTAAGCCTTTCATGTTTTCCAAATGTATTTTTAATTATTTATCTAACAATTCTACAGAGATAAAAGCCTTCATTTGACAGAAAACTCCTGGGGCAGAGAGACCTCTTGCTCCGCCGTTTATTCTGGATCGCATTCTCTATAAAGGCTATTATTAATTTGAGCAAATCTCTTGTCCACTCCGGATATTTTTCAAACTATTTTATTTTATTTTTTTTGCTATTAACGGTTGGAACATGATTCTGAACTGAAACCTATTTCTTGTCTTGAAGATTCTGCAATTTTTCATCCGTTCGATAAGGGGAATTATTTCAAACCCATGGATCAAGAAATCAGAATTGATGGATGCTCTCAAAAAAGCCCTTTTTAAAGAGATGATCTAGGGCCAAAATATCATCTGATATTAACATCTGTCAGCCAGCAATAAAACAGCTGTCAGTTTTAACTGTGAATTGATGTCTATTTACCTGTATTGATGTCAACATGCAAGGTAACGTGTTTTGAATTGATTACCAGGTTGGCATATAGAAACCGTCAAGTTCAACCCAAAGATTAATGGAGGGCATATCCAGTTTCCCTGCTTAGTTATAGCATTGCAAACCATCAGTCAAAAGAGTCTATTATTTTCAGCTAATCTACCAGGTGAGAAGACAAACAAATCCAACTTTCCAAGCTAAACTCAGAAACAAAACTACAGCATCCTTTACACCAGGGGTCACCAACCTTTTGGATCTCAGGGACCACCCAACTCATCATTTTAAATCCCAGAGACCCTGGGAAAATCCCCAAAAAAGTCTGCAGGAAAATCCTCCACCCCGTTTTCCCACTGATCGATCGTTCTTTATTTGGGATCGCACGATACCGTCTCCAGCTCCGTTCTCAGGGAGAGAGAAAGGGGAGAGACTTTTGGCTTCATGCAAGGAAAGCAGCAGAAGCAGCAGAAGTCTTTCTTTCTCTCCCCCAAACTCCACCAGAAATGAGTCTTTGCTAGTGCAGCCTCTTGGCGCAGGAGGCCTTGCAAGACTCATTTCTGGTGGAGTTTGGGGGAGAGAAAGACAGACTTTGGCTGCTTTCCTTGCATGCAGACAAAAGCAGAAGAAGAAAGAAGCGGAAAGAAGCAGCCCAGTGGCCAGGCCAGGTGCATGGGGCGAGTGGGGCAAGTTCCCCCCCTCTGGCCTTTCCCCCTTCCCTCACTACCTCGTGTTGTTCACAGTGCAAGCGACGCAAGCCTTGTGTTCCCGTGGGCCATGTGGGCGGCACAGCCTTGTGTTCCCACGCAGCCTGGATTAATTGCTTTGGGGGGGACATTTCTCTGCGGACCACAACATTTTCTCATGGGCCACCAGTGTTCCCCAGCCCACTGGTTGGCGACCATTGCTTTACACAACATTATTCTTCATAATACAACATAGAATTGCAAGAAGAGTTTAGGAGTCTGTAGTAAATTGTCGTGTTTTACAAACAAAGCACTCCATTATATAAGTTGGCCCCGTCTCACGATGGTTCGTTTGCAATGGCACTGAAAAAAGAGATTCGTGACCGTTTTTTTCACACTTGCAGCCGTCCCTCGGTCATGGGATCAAATCTCAAGAGGCCTGGCAACTGGCATGTACTTATGACGGTTGCGGCATCCCGGGAGTCACATGATCCCCTTTTGTGACCTTCCAATGAGCAAAGTCCCTGGAGATGCCAACTGATTTTTTTAAGAGTTATTTTCTTTCTCTCTCTCTCTCTCTCTCTCTCTCTCACACACACACACACACACACACTTTATCTCTTTCTTTCTCTTTCTCTCTCTTTCTCTCTCTCTTTTTTCTCTTTATTTCTCTTTTTCTTTTTTCCTCTTTCTCGTTCTCTATTTTTCTCTTTCTTTCTTTCTCTCTCCCTTCCTCTTTCTTTCTCTTTCTCTCTCTTTTTTTTCTTTCTCTCATTCTCTCTCTCTCTCTCTCTCTCACACACACCCCCCTCAAGTACATCAACTACTACACACTCATGAGTAGCCCTATATGTTACAAACCAAGACAGTGTAGGAAAGGAAGCAATGACCCAGTAGAAGACTGTTTAATTTCCCTCCTTTTAAAGTGTGTGTGTGTGTGTGTGTGTGTGTGTGTGTGTGTGTGTGTTGTTCTGCAGGAAAGGTTCAATCAGTCTCAATACGGGAAAATTATTTTGATTTTAATGCAAAACTATTCAACACCCGCTGAACTACATCATTTGAAATAATGGCATCCGTGGGACAAAACACAGAGCTACGAAAAGCGACTTCAATTGGTTTTCTTTTTAAAACAAAACAAAACATTAAAACAAAAAAACCCTTTACCATTTTTAATTCTGCATTACCTATTCGGAACTCTTTTTAGAATCGTTTTATCTCCATTGGAGACAGAAACCTCTATTATTTTTTCCCCTGAGAGATTAACTTCTGGAGGCTTTCTATAGACTAGAGCTTTCGCTCTGATTCATATCCTCCCTTTGGCTAGAACTATTTGTGGCAGCAATGTTTCCAGTGCAATAACAGCACAGCGTGGTTATTTAGTAGGTTTTTATTTTTATTTTTATTTAAAGCATTCTGATTGGGAAGGGAGGGGGGAGGAAACTACTGCATTTCATCTCTAATTACCAAATGCCACCTGAGTATATTCAAATTTGCAGGCAGTTTTCTGCAATTAAAATTAAAAGGTTATTCTCGTACTAAGAAAACTGCAGAATCTGGGGAATCAAAACCACTTGTTTTACAAAGGTTAGCCCTTGACTTAGAACAGTTCATTTAGGGACCATTCAAAGTTACGACAGCGCTGACTTATGATCACTTTTCACTCCTGTAACCGTCACAGCAGCCAGAATTCAGATGCCTGGCAATTGACTGAATGACTGCAGTGATTCACTTAACAGCGGTAAGCAAGAAAGGTTGCAAAATGGGGCAAAATTCACTTGACAAATGCTTCACTTAGCAACAGAAATTTTGAGGCTCAATTGCAGCCGTAAGATGATTATCTAACTTAATTCTAACCTGCCCTGTTAACGGTTAAAGTTAGTCTCCGGGTGAGTTAGCTTGAAATGCTAGAAGCTCTTGAGAGTTCGTGCTTCGTCCAGCTAAATTTCATCATTTCATAATTTCCAGAGATATTGGGAAGTTGGCGCTCCATAATTTCAGAAACTCCCAAACATAGTAACTACAGAGAAAAATTCTATTTTTCTACTGCTGAGTTAAGGTACCCTGCTAAGACCTGAATTCTGGCGATCGTGATGAGAGTTTATTGATTTAACTGGCAGGAAAGAGAATATATATATATATATACATATACATATACATATACATATACATATACATATATATATATATATATATATATATATATATATATATACATACACATACACACACACACACACACACCGCTCTACAAGCGAGAAGACATTAGGTGCAATGCAGCATTTAAAATCAGCATTTAAAATCAGCGGGAACGGTTGCGGGAGGCTCTTCCTGAAGTCAGAGAAAGGAAGTTGGCAGAAACATCTATTTTCCACGAGGCTAAATAAGAACAACGATGAAAAAAATGAAAACTTTACGGAAAGCGTCAGCAGAAATATATTTATGGAACAACAAAGTGAATGGTAGTGCCAAAATCCGGCCCATAGTGAGCAATGACATGGTTTAATTACTGCCGCTATCACATTTTACGATGGCTGTAAAAAAAAGGTCATAAATTGAGGACAGTCACATGGTGACTCGTTTAAGGACCATCTCGACTTATGACTGAAATTGCAGGCTCAGTTACAGACAGTTGATTTATGGACAGCAAGTCAGTCCAAATATACAGAGACAGGCATGATGGATTAAAAGATGGCTGGATGGCTGGACGGACAGACAGATAAGATATGAGATACAGAGATGAGACAGACAGACAGACAAGAGATTAGAGATAGAGAGATGATAGATAGATAGACGGACAGATAGAACTTCCACTGCTAAAACACGTCAATTTTAAGCCATATAATTTTTATCGCGTGAAATATAAGCTTCCTGTGAAGAAATAGGGCATTAATGACTTCAGATTCCCTCTGTGATGACTCAAAGGGGCGTGGCACAAAGGCAACACAGTCAGATAATCAATAGGAGACCTTTTATTAGCTCCACTTTTTCCCCCAATGTCCAGGTTACTTTCTGGGTGGAGAAAAACTCTCCCGGGAAAAGCCTTTGACTGTAGAAAATTCAGTCCAAAACAAGGTACACACAAACTGTAACTTAAAGTCCAATCAAAGCAAAATGAGGTCATTAGTCTGGCAGGGCAGGAGAAGGAATTCCAGACGTGAAGCACGGAAATAACTCAACGTGGTTGGGAAGATGCCAGGAACGCAGACAACCAAAGTCAACACAATATAAAGTCATGTTTGCTCCCAACAGCTGCCGCACTCAGCATGCATTGTTTTAAACTCTCTTCCCAGATATGGCTAATGAAGGGAATCAGGGCCCTTTCCTCCCCCGTGAGCCACGCAACCCACTTTGCTCCCTTCTCCATTCCTCCCTGCATGCCCTAAGATGAAGAGGGGGTGGGCCTGAGTCTTCCTCCAAATTCCCTCTCCCTTGTTCTAGCTCTCCTCTGCTCTGCCCAGCCGGACTTTGCCCTTCCCCAGTTTCTTCCACAGCCAATGGAGCCACACTCCCACTGTCTCCTCTGTCAGCTGTTTGTCATGCCCACAGGGGCAGGACACCCTCCACGGGCCACTGAATTTTCAGTGCATTTAGGGATTTTGGCTTTTATTGCTTCCGGCTGCCGAGCTCTGCTTTCTTTATTGGTCTTTTAATCAGAATCCTTTGGGAGATGTTTATAGCATCCCAGGATGAACGGGTGCATGGATCGGAGTTGCAGGATGTTATACAACCTCACAACAATGGCAAGCCTTCGCCGTACTCTAGTTCACGGCATCAAAAGTACAGTCCATTGTCATATTGCATCAGCTTCAAAAGCTTCAAATCATACAGTCCACTCAAGTAAAATATCTCTGGCAGCAGGCAGGGGTAAACAACAAGTAAACTCAGATTGTCTTATGAGCTACGCAATGACTGGCAAAAAAAAAAATTAAAAAACGCATCTGCGGCTAGTTCCCTTCTACAGGAAGCTCTTAGAAAAGCCGATTCGCAATGCTTCAAATATAGAAGTGGTGTTTGCATATTTTCTGGTCAGCCAACCCAAAGAAGTGTTTATTGAGCTTCAATGTGCAACCAATTTGTTACTGAGATATTATTACTTTGCATCTAATCCTTTTGGTGAAACTCATGAATTTACTTTTTTCTTTCTTTCTCTCTCTCTCTCTCCCTCCTTCCCTCCTTCCCTTCATTCCTTCCTTTTTTGGAATAAAGATACTTACATTCTCTCTCATCCAAAAAAAGAAACCAAAACTGAGTGATAGATAAAACTGTAGGTAATCCTCAACTTAAAAACAGTTTCATTAGTGACTGTTGTGGTTCGCCAGCCACAGGTGCGGACGGCTGAGCTCTCGGAGAGCGAGAACTCGGATGAGGGGCCCATGTGTGATGCAGGGATGGGGCCAGGACCACCAGGAAGTGGAGTGCTGCCTTCGGAGATGGTGGAGGCTGGCAGCAGCGATGAAGAGCTCCCCGAGGAGCCTGTGCCCAGTGCGTGCATGCGTGCGCAGGGCTGCTCAAAAGAAAGAGCATCTGCAGTAGCATGGGCGACTCGGGAGTAAGGCTGCAAGGTAATGGCCCCTCTCTTAAGAGATAAAAGCCTTTGGAATGGAGAAGAGAAGAGAAGAGAAGAGAAGAGAAGAGAAGAGAAGAGAAGAGAAGAGAAGAGAAGAGAGCAGAGCAGAGCAGAGCAGAGCAGAAAAGAGTAAGAATAAGAATAGAATAGAGTAGGAAAGAGTAGAGTAGAGTAGAGTAGAGTAGAGTAGAATAGAATAGAATAGAATAGAATAGAATAGAATAGAATAGAATAAGGAATAGAGTAAGGAATAGAATAGAATAGAATAGAATAGAATAGAATAGAATAGAATAGAGTAAGGAATAGAATAGAATAGAATAGAATAGAATAGAATAGAATAGAATAGAATAGAATAGAATAGAATAGAATAGAATATTGGAATGAAGAGTAGAGTAGGGTAGAGTAGAGTAGAGTAGAATAGAATAGGGAATAGAGTAGAATAGAATAGAATAGAATAGAATAGAATAGAATAGAATAGAATAGAATAGAATAGAATATTGGAATGAAGAGTAGAGTAGGGTAGATAGAGAGTAGAGTAGAATAGAATAGGAATAGAGTAGAATAGAATAGAATAGAATAGAATAGAATAGAATAGAATAGAATAGAATAGAATAGAATAGAATAGAATAGAATTCCTTATTGGCCAAGTGTGATAGGACACACAAGGAATTTGTCTTGGTGCAAATGCTCTCAGGGTACATAAAAGGAAAAGATACCTTGGTCAAGAGTCAAGAGTCATCAGGTACGAAAACACCGAAGCCTAACATTCACACAATAACCTATCCAGCATCACTGGGACAGGTTCTCCCTGCTGCTGACTGACACTGATCTATTTCTAATCCTACCACATCAAGAGTATTCAGAACAGCTCAAGTTCAGCAAACAATTGGACAAGTTGTCATGTTGGTTCTTCCAACAAGCGTTAATCAGCCATCCGACGGGTTTTACCTCTGTGTTGATGGAGGATTTCCTGTTAATACAGCCATTAAATGTTATTTTAGGCAGGCCCTTCCACTTCAGCCATGCACAGAAAAGAAAATTTGGCATTCTGCAAATTGCTACTTCAAGTGACAAGAACCCCGTACTGTGGGGGTCATACTGCATTCGACATTGCAAACAGTAATATTTTGTTTATAAAATGTCCGTCACTCCTTTCAGCAGCGTGTTCTATTTCTTAAACAAAAGAAAAACGAGTTGGGTGGGAAAGGAAAAAATATATGAAATTGGATTATCGTTCAAGACTGTAAGGAACACACTGGGCAGGTGAGAACAGCATACTAGACTAGAATGGGACTGCAACGTGGTTTGCAAAAACTTTAGGTTAGGGCTGCGTGGGAAAGCAGCCATTTGAAAGACCAGGATAGAAAGAAGAAATATTGGATGCCCCCAAATCTCTCTCTCTCTCTCTCTCTCTCTCTCTCTCTCTCTCTCTCTCGGATCATCAGCGGCAGTTTTTAGAATCTGGGGAGAACTGGAGGACAATCAATAATAAGTACGAAAGAAATTATTCACAATGCAAGAAAAGCTCCCTTGGGAATAAGTACAAGATGGCAAAAGTCTTTAAAAGATAAAGCTCGACTTTTTGAAACTTGAGTCTGAGAACTGACGAGGGATCCTACGCATAACAAAGGGTGAAACCAGTTAAATCCCTTCGTTAATCTTTTCTTTGAATTATTCAAATAAGATATGATGAGTGAAACGTAGGGGTTTTTTCTAACTCTTCCTGGAGCCCAGCTCTGCATATTTACTTGGGTGCCAACCCCAATACAAGTCGTGACTTTTAAATAAGAGAAAACACAAAACTGCCTCAGAATAACCAAATCTGCACAGGGAAACATTTCACAGTGCAGAAAATGCCTCACATCTGAACTTAGTGAAGTCACAGGCCTCAGGTTCTGACCAGCCTCTCCATTCAGAATGGACATTCATCTCTACGTCCATAACTACCTCTCCAAGTTGTACCAAAAGCAGAAGCACAAAACAGAATAATAAGAGTCAGAAGGGACCTTGGAGGTCTTCTAGTCCAACCCCCTGCTCAGGCAGGAAACCCTATACCATTTCAGACAAAAACGTGTTCAAACTCTTCTTAAAAACCTCCAGTGTTGGAGCATTCACAGCTTCTGGAGGGAAGTTGTTCCAATGATTAATTATTCTCACTGTCAGGAAATTTCTCCTTAGTTCCAAGTTCCTTCCCTTCTTGATTAGTTTCCATCCATTGCTTCTTGTCCTACTTCCAGGTGCTTTGGAGAAGAGGTTGACCCCTTCTTCTTCTTTGGGGCAGCCCCTGAGATATTAAATCACGTCTCCCCTAGTCCTTCTTTTCATCAAACTAGACCTACCCAATTATTTACACCAAGACAAATTCCTCGTGTGTCCAATCACACTTGGGCAATAAAGTATTCTTCTTCTGCAACCATTCTTCATGGGGTTTTGGCCTCCAGTTCCCTAATCATCTTGCTGGAACATGTTTCTATACTGAGGACCTCACGTGTCCCATTCTGGTTTCATCAAAGGTGCGATTGTTTTTCGGCAAAATACAAGAGACAAGTATATCATTCACAACCACAAAGTGCAAAGAACAATTTCCAGAGATCAGCTCAAATATCTTGGCAATAGTTCCAGGCTGGATGGATAGATGTTTTTTTGTTTTTGTTTTCTTTGCTGATGGAAGAAATAAAGAGAGTCACTTCTGACCCAAAGTCTCAGTTGCAATAACTTCTCTCTGGTCTCTGTCCCAAATAAGAGAAGGGAGACATCAGGTAAACTAGACAGCCAAAAAGTTTTGGATTCAGGGCAGGAGTCCTCAAACTTGGCAATTTTAAGACTTGTGGACTTTAACTCCCAGGAGGAATTCTGGGAGTTGAAGTCCACAAGTCTTAAAAGTTGCCAGTTTGGGAGCCTGTGATTTAGGGCATTCTGCTTCAAAGGAAAAGTCTAAACAAAGAACTGTATTCTTCAGTGTTGCAACCTGGCAGATAAAGGCACCATAGAGTCCAAATCCACCTCTGTGGCTTCTCCCCCAGACTTAGAAGTTGATCAAAGACCTCAAGAGTTCAAGGAAAGATTAAGCGGCTTCACCTTAGTCAGATAAAAACTGCAGAACTGAAAGGAAAAGGAGCTGGAAAGAAAACGTGGAATCTTTCATCAAGGGCTCCCCGGTGAACTCTGTCCGATTTATGAACGTTATTTACAAAGGTGAGTCAAGGAAAATTAGCAATTCCACTTCCAAGCTTACCTCCTACCTAATTAATGATTTCCTACCCGAACGGCACAAGGGAACTATTGTGTACGTCTCTTCCTCTGGAATTGGTGCACGCCAAGCGGTCTCTTTATCGGCACAGTTGAAGTTTAAAACACAGCCTATTCTTCCGCAGACAAAAGCTTATTTTTCTTCGATACGGCCGTGGCTTAGAATAGAAACCTAGGCCTACCTGGGTCAACTTTAAAGATTGCATGGGCGAGACGGAGCGAGCGAGCTGCTAACCAGGGACCTCACCGGCAAACACAAAGCAAGAAGCAAAGGTATATGCATAATTAAGGGAAAAAGCAGGGGGGGGCCCAATGAATCCCACCACTGAACAGCCTCGAATTAAGAACAAAGACCCCAGGGGGAGGGTAGATTAGCAAGACGTCCTTCGGGGATTCCAAGAGCCAACCTTAAAATTTAGGAAAACAGATTTATGGAGGCATCCGTCTGCATTTGTGCGACTCCCTTGAAATATGGGTTAGCAACCCAGGACCCCGATGGGGAACAAAAGGAGCCAGGAAAAGTCTGGGAGGACCTTCCCCTAATTTAGGGATTTTATTCAAAAGAAAAAAGCAGCTCATCTCTCTAGACACGCATCCAACCGAGGCGTCTAGAGCTGATCTGCAATTCTCAAAAACTTGTGTTGTTTTTAATTTTTTTAAAAAATTCTGTTGGTTGGGAAAGGCACTGGCAGACTCTTGGATTTCTGCAGCCAAAGACTAGCAGGTCTTTGCTCCCATTTCCTCAAAAATATGACCTACCCCGAAAGTAAGTCCTAGCTTGATTTTTACACATGCACCCAATATAAGCCCTACCGCCCCCCCAAAAAATAAGCCCTAATTAAGAGCCCACCCATTCCAGAGTGGACGGGTAAAAATTAAGCTATGGTGGGGACGAAGCTGCCCTACTACTTACTTTTGGACAGTTGTAGTCAGGCCTCAGAAAAAAGAAAAAAGGCAGGGCCAATTTGGGGGGCCATTTTCAAACTGTGTTTCCACCTGAAAACGGCCCCAAAAATGTCCCCAAAACAGCCATGCATGCACCAGCACTCGGCGCCGAAAAGGTGCACTATCGCCACCCTAGGACATTGCAACCACCATAAATATTTTAACTACAAACTAACAAAAATCAACAGAGTTGAAAGGGGGGATCTTGTAGGTCATCTACTCCAAATAGGAACCAGCTGCCAAGCAAACGGGGATTTTGATCACGTGACCACGGGGACGCTGCAAGGCGCTAAGTGTGAAAAACGGACACAAGTCTCTTTTCCTCCGCAGTCTTGTAACTTTGGCTACTCAACGGACTGTGGTGAGTTGAGGGTTACCTGTATTTCTGTGGCGGTTCTCCATCTTACAGCCCCCGGAAGAGAGACTCTATATTGGGGATTACTTAATTCATCCAGGGCCTTCATGGACTTGGGGAGGGGGGGGCAGCGTTTAAGAATAAATGGCAAAGAAGGCTTCGTCTTATGGCGCTCACGTGGTGCTGCTACGTCTTGTCTCGTGGAAAGGGTAGAGAGAGAACCACTGAAAGAGAAGCACTGCGGCACGTCCTGCCCTGGAGATAAAACTATCTAAATTTAGCCCAGTGGTTTTGTTGAAGAAAGAAGAAGAAGGAGAAGAAGAAAAGGAGATTGAGAGCGGCACAGGAAATGCGGAGAAGAAAATGCTTCAATTTTATTTTTTATTTTTTGGGCTCTAAAAATACATTTGCTTTAATCTCTTAGGAACAGAGAGAGGCCGAAAGACAGAGAGCCCAGGGAAGTAAGAAGCCACGATGGGGATGGTGCAAAGTGAAGGCGTTATAGAGGCTGGAAACAAAGGTAGTTGTCCCCGTCTCCCCACTATGTGGAGACCGGATGTCCAGGGACCCTGGGGGGAGATCCCCATGTGGTGGGGGCAGGGGGGGAGATGAGATCTTCTTAAAGGTTCTTCAGCCACTACTAATGGCAGAGCATCCCTTGCCTCAGGTGGCGGGGGGGGGGGAGAATTGGGAAGAGGGGCCATAATGGCCAAAGATCAAAGTTACAAGCTTAGTAAAGAGGCTTGTTGTGAGCCCTTAAACCAAAGGTCATCGAACTTAGCAAATGTATGACTTGTGGACTTCAACTCCCAGAATCCCTGAGCTAACATGAGGGGAGGAGGAATTCTGGGAGTTGGAAGTCCACAAGTCTTAAACTTGCCAAGTTTGAAGAGCCTTGGGCTAGCTGGATGAAAGGAAGGGAGAGGGAGGAATAGATGACCAATAGGATGGATGGATGGATAGAGATGGATAGATAGAGATGGATGATGTAGATTATATAAAAATCGAGAGGCAGAACTAGATAGAGAGATAGAGAGTGTATGGCTGGCTGGCTAGCTGGTTGATAGACAGGATGAGTGACATAGATTATATAAATATCTAGACCAGGAGTCCCCAAACTTGGCATTTAAGACTTGTGGACTTCCAACTCCCAGAATTCCTGAACTAACATGACTGGAGGAGGAATTCTGGGAGTTAGAAGTCCACAAGTCTTCAAGCGGCCAAGTTTGAAGACCCCTGCCTTAAAGAGTTGCTTCTCTTAAGTTATCATCGAGCAGAAACAGAATTTAGATTTAAAAATAATAATACAAGAGAATGATGAACTTTGCCAAAAAAAATGGTATATTAAATGTATAAGTAAGCACTATGGTGACTCTATGTTTATTATCAATGTTACGGTGAGATATCATTGTTGCTATATGATGACTACTAATGTTATGAATGCTATTGTTAGGGTGGTGATGATGATTACTCAGAACAACTATAGCCAGACAACACACTGTTTATATAGACCAGGGGTTCGCAAACTTGGCAACTTTAAGACTTGTGGACTTCAATTCCCAGAATTCCTCAGCCAGCTTGGCTTAAAATGGCCAAGCGTTAAAGGGGCCAAGGTGAGAGACCCCTGCACTGGATGAAGAGATATGAAGAAGATATTGGACTGTACAGAAATGGGCAGACTTAAGTAGAAGCTCAAACAGAAAGAAGGCACAGAATACTGCCAAGCCTGCGAATTTGGATCGCCTGGCCACAGAGATGTTCCAAGGGTCGTACGGGTGAAAAACGGTCACGTCACTTTTCTCAGTGATGCTGTAGCTTTCAATGGTCACTAAACACATGCTTGGGCTATCCATATTAGATATTTCCTCCGAGTTGCTTTAGTTTAGGGTGCAAAAATACAGGCAGCCCCCAACCTCCAGCTACCATCGAGCCCAACATGTGTCTTGCTAAGTGAGAAATTCAAATGAAGTTGAGCGTCAGGGTTGCGGCAGTTACTCCAACTAAATCATGAGCTTCGATCCACACTCCCAAAACTAAAGAGGATTTCTTGGAAGGTAACATTCTACGTCTGGCGCTAGCCTGGCAGTAGCCAATTCTGAGATACGTAATTCGCTGTCACCCTTGATCCATAGCCAAGAGTCATCAATCATGCTCTCCAATGAGATTTTTGCAGGGCAGAAGCTTCAGTCATCTAATCAGTCTTTGAAGAAAATATGAATGGAAGGTACTTTCGATTCCACACTGCCGCCTGCTCTTTGAAACTCCCTCCCACCTTTCTGTTGACAACTACAAAACGTGTATTCAAAATGCTTGCCCCATTTTACAATTTTCCCACCACTGTCGCTAAATGAAGCACTCCAGTTGTTGAATCGGTCACGAATCTGGCTTTCCCCCGACTTTGCTTGGTCAAATGGGGATCACCCGAAGCCTCTGCATGTCAACCACTAATGGCGGGGATGCTGCAAGGGTCGTAAGTGTGAAACAATGGTCGTAAGTCCCTTTTTTCAATGCCGTTGCAGCCATCAAGTGAACTGTTGTAAGTTGAGGACTCCCTGTATCATAGCAAGAAATTCAAGGAAAACCAAAGGTTTCAGATCCAGAAAAGAATGAGAGGAAAAGGTGAGTCCAGAATAAAGCCAACCAGGTTGACTTTGGTTGTGCTAGACTCCATTCTCAGGACATTATGGACTTTTGCATGGACTGGCTGAGGAAGATGGGTTTTGGAGTCTAATTAGAGTAATGAATGGTAATGAGGATCCATTCTGCATCCAGTTTTGGTCACCACACCATAAAAAAAGATGTTGAGACCCTAGAAAAAGTGCAGAGAAGAGCAAGCAGGATGATGAGGGGACTGGAGGGTAAAACGTACGATGGACGGTTGCAGGAACTGGGCCTGGCTAGTCTAGGGAGGAGAAGAGAAGGACCAGGGGAGGCAGGAGAGCAGCCTTCCAATACTTGAGGGGCTGCCCCAGAGAGGAGAAGAGGGTCAAACTATTTTCCAAAGCATCTGAAGGCCAGAGAAGGAATAATGGATGGAAACTGATCAAGGAGAGATTCAAACTGGAAATAAAAACGATTTTTCTGACAGTGAGAACAATCAAATGATGGAACAGGAGTTGTGGCAGCTTCATCACTGGAGGCTTTCAAGAAGTTTATTCTAGTCTAGTGAAGAGAAGGACCAGGGGAGACAGGAGAGCAGTCTTCCGATGATTGAGGGTGGGACTGCCACAGAGAAGAAGGGGTCAAGCTAATTTTCAAAGCACCTGAAGGCCAAACAAGGAATTATGGATGGAAACTGACCAACCTAGAAATAAGGAGGAATTTTCTGACAGTGAGAACAATCAACCCATGGAACGGAAGTTGCCTTCAGAAGTTGTGGGAGCTTCATCACTGGGGGCTTTCAAGAAGAGACTTGACTGCCATTTGTCAGAAATGGTGTAGGGTCTCCTGCTTGGGTGGAGGGTTGGACTAGATGACCCACAAGGTCCCAACCCTGTTAATCTGTGAATGCATATACTTAGATAGCGGCTTCTGACAGTTTTCTCTGGCTGTTTTAGTAGGCTACTTGGCCCTGTGCCCATCCCATAATGAAGGGGGCACAAGAAGTCTGCAGATGGCCAGGCAGAAAGAAGGAACAACTGGCACCTCTGTTGAAAGGGAGCTAACGGTGATTCCAGAACCAAACCTCCATCTTCAACAGCAAGCTGTGACAACAATGCTCCTAGCTTTAACAAAGGCAGATATTGAGGAGATATAGTTTGAAGATTTAGGGGGCTGGGGGCTAAAACATACGAAGAAGAGGAGGAAGGATTACAGGAAGTGGGCCTGTCTAATGAAAAGGAGGACTAGGGGAGACATGATAGCAGTCTTCCAATATTTGAGGGGCTCCTACAAGGACCATAGGGTCAAACTATTTTCCAAAGCACCAAAAAGCAAGACAATGGTTGGAAATTAATCAAGGGAGAGAAGCAATTTGGAATTAAGGAGAAACTTCCTACCGGTGATGGCAATTAACCAGTGGAACTGCTGGCCACCAGAAGTTGTGCGTGCTTCATCACTAGAGGCTATTAAGAAGAGACTTGTCTGAAATGGCACAGGGTCTCCTGCTTGAACAGGGGGCTGGACTAGAAGACCTCCAAGGTCCCTTCCAACTCTATAATTCTGTGTTCAATGATTTAAATCCCTCCCCTTGACCAAGGCAACATACAGATGAGCAATTACTAACAATATAAAGAGGGACCTGTAATTTTGCTCTAGGTGAAACAGTTCCAGGAGAATAAATTTCCTTTTCATGCACATTATTTACACATTTTTTTCCCCAAATAATTCTCCGACTGATAACTGCAAACTGTTGATTAAAAAGCCAAGGGAGATTATCAGAGTTCCTAGGCCTTCTGGGAAAATATTCACGGGCTGTTTTATTCAAGGTTCAAAGCAGTCAATGATAAAAGTACTGTTTTCATTTAAAATAAGGAAAAATAACCTGAATAACTACAGCCAATACTACAACAGCATTCTAGATGCTTTCAGCTCAACTCCCAGTTCTTAAATAAACATCTTGCAACTTTTTCCAACAAGGAAACAACCAGGATGGGAAATGCCACGTCTGTTCATCACGTCCCAAGCCCTGCTCCAATCCAGCAAAGATGTTAAAAGTTGATAAAAGTTATGGAGCATGGTCTGATTTTTAAAAAGTCCAGGAACAGAGCAGCTCATATAGTTAAACACCGTCTCCAGCTACTACAAGTAAATTGTGCTTATTACCATATATTTTAAAGGTTATAAATCTCTGCGTTGGATGAGAAGGTAGAGAAGAAGGAGGAAAACTTAGAATTCCTCTGAGAATTACATACCACCACCCCCAAAAAAATGGTCTCCGTTCCTAAAATTCCAGAGATGAGTTCAAGGACAGTTCCAGACTGTCAAACCAAGTACAGAAAACATCTGCTTATAAAGAGGACATTCTCAAGCAAGGAGAAGAACATCTGCCTGCTAATCAGGAATGGGACTACTCTACACAGGGTGCAAAAACCCAGAAGCATTGTGGCTTTTTTCTGTCCTCTATTTCAGTTTGATGCTACCTAGTGATGCTCTGGATTTTAACAGCTTCTACCTAGTAGCCCACCTCAGAATTGCTTTTATCTAAGAAGTAACTGGACTGAACGAAACAATTGCACTCCTGGAAACTGAAACAATCTCCGTAGGGTTCACACAATTTTGCTAAGCCGTTGTGTCTTCAGCTGTGGTTTATTACATAAATAGGAGTCGACATAAGTCAACATACATAGCCATAAACTCTGATTTATAAATCACAACGACTAGGTTCGTTTAATAGGCTGGACCAAACAAAGTGCATTAAAAGCAGAGCTCTCCAACCTTGGCCACGTTAGGAATTCTCAGAGTTGAAGTCCACAAGTCTTAAAGTGGCCAAGGTTGGAGACCCTTGCATCAAAGCTTAATTTTCCCGTAAAACAAATGTAGGGGCCGTTTCTGTTCACTTTAGGGGAGTGATTTCCTCTGCTACAGAAAGTCCACACTCACTCGGGGCTCCGGGACTAAAGAACCAAACTTATCCTGAAATTAATACCAAGCAGCGATTCACAGAAATAGGCCTCAGTAATGCCACTCCAATCTCTTTTGCAAAAGAAAAAGAAAGAAAGAAAGAAAGAAAGAAAGGAAGGAAGGAAGGAAGGAAGGAAGGAAGGAAGGAAGGAAGGAAGGAAGGAAGGAAGGAAGGAAGGAAAGAAAGAAAGAAAGAAGGAAAGGAAGAAAGAAGGAAGGAAAGAAAAAAGACAGAAAGACAGAAAAAAGAAGGAAAGACAGAAAGACAGAAAGAAGGAAAGAAAGAAAAAGAAGGAAAGAAAAACAAAAGACAGAAAGACAGAAAAGAAAGAAGGAAAGAAAGAAACAAAAGAAAGAAGGAAAGACAGATAGAAGAAACAAAACAGACAGACAGACAGAAAGGAAAGAAACAAAAGAAAGACAGACAGACAGGAAGGGAGGGAGGACAGAAGGAAAGAAACCTGGCATGACTCATCTACTATAGTTATCAGTGTGAAAATGTATCAGGCACAAACTGTTGAGAGAAACTGAACGGTAAGAAAGATCTCACAATACAGGAAGTCCGTGACTTACAGCCACAATTGGGCCCCAGATTTCTGTTGCTAAGCGAGACATCTGTTAAGTGAGTTTTGCCCCGTTTTATGGCCTTTCTGGCCAGCGTCATTAAGTGAATCACTGCAGGTGTTAAATGAGTGACGCGGTTGTTACGTGAATCGGGCTTCCCCGTGGACTCTGCCTGTCAGGAGGGGGCAAAATGGGACGTCGCGACCCCCCCCCCCTGGGTCCCTCCAACCCCCACCCACCCCATCACCCCCGTTGTGTTCATGGTTTTGCCAACCCAACCCACCCTCGCGTGACAATACAATCGAGGGATCTCAGTGCTGGGTTTGCACCTGGCAATTGTTATACCCTGGGATGGAAACTTTAGTGGAAAAGACAAGAAATCATTTCTCCCTATAGCCACGATGGCGAACCTATGGCGTGCGAGCCTCAGGCAAACTTACCTCACTGCGCATGCGTGCGCCTCCTGGCTGATTTTTGGCCGGTTTGAGGCCATTTTTGGCCTTTCCAGAGGCTTGAGGGAAGCCTCCGCAGGCCGAAAAGTAGACCTGTTTTGTCACTTCCAGGAAATACCAGAAGTGACAAAACGGGCCTATTTTTCAGCCTGCCAAGCCTGCGGAGGCTTCCCTCTGGAAAGCCTCTGGAAAGGCCAAAAAAGGCCTCAAATTGCCCCAAAAATCAGCTAGGAGGTGCAGTGCAGGAGGAGGCATTGGGAGGGCTTGTGTGCGCGTGTGCAGGGGGCATGGGGGGCAGCGCGTGCATTGCCTTCTAGGTGCTGGCACGTGAGTGCAAATGCACACACACTTTTTGGCACAGGAGCCCAGAAAGGTTAGCCACCACTGCCCGATAGGGTTGAGCCTGCTGGGGCTGAGAATTGTACCTGGACGGTGCAAAACACCTTCTCTTCTCCAGGCAGCCCCAACGGACGGCAAGCAGGCAGGACGTTTTCAGAGCTCTGTGCAAAAAGCTTCTTTCTTACGTTCCCGTCCTACAGTCCAACCCCCAATGCTCCCAAATAAGTAAGATAAAATAAAATAAATAAAGAGTGACAGATGCCTTCCTGTTGCCTCATTTCTAGCCAAACTGCAGGCAGGAATATACAGACCTACATAAGTGAGTCACTCCGTGGTGTTGTGTTGTCGCCCTTGGGCCAGCTTGGCTTCGTTGGGTCAGCCAGATTTTTGGGGGGAGTGGGGGGGGGGGAAACAGCTGTGAGTTTTAATCTTCATGCCAGGGAACTAGGAAATAGAGAGTTTTAAAATAGGGATTTCTATTTTATTTAACTAGCTAGCAACAAAAGGAGTTTCGGCACAGGCGTTCCTCCACGAACAAGTTCATTTAGTGACCGAAGTTCCGACAACTCTGCGGGAAAAAATGACTTACGGCTGTTTTTCACACTTACGACCTTGGCACCATCTCCGGGGTCACATGGTCCAAATTCGGATGCTCAGCACAACTGACCCATGTCTATGACAGTAATAAAGTTTTATTCCATTCTATTTCTATCCTCATTTAGCAACAGTAATTTTGGGGCACGATTGTGGTCGTAAGTGGAGGATGTACTATATTTGGCCCCAAGAATTGCTCAATTTCTCCCTTTTTCTTTTAGAAATTCTACCTGCATTTCTAAAACCAGGATCTTGCTGTAGGGTGGAAAATCCCAACATAGACTCGGAAATTACCTAGCCCAATAAAGAGCATTTCTAGGGTAGATTCAGAGCGCAATTTTTTTATGCCTTATTGGGAGGAAACTACACAGCCTTGGCTAAAAGGAGACACAAAGGATTGTGCTCTGAGTCTTTCCTAATCACAATTAGTTCAACAAACAACTGAGGAACCTCTTCCAACCACCTCATGGGCTCTTTCAAGATATTTAGTCAGAACTATTATTCGAATATTCTCTCCACCCTCTGAATTCACATCATCCGGGGATTTCTTGTAATCTGAAAGATATGCAACGCACACATACACACAAGGAAAAAAAACCCCCACTATAATTGAAAATATCACCTTGCCAGACTGCAGATGTTTACACAACAAGGCGGGTTGTAGCAGATGGAGAGAACTGATCTTAATCACAAAACAGATCTTCGTCACAGATCAGAGGACACCACATTGTTTGCTTCATTAAACAAGATGCAAAAATGAAACCTGATTTCCCGTTGTTATTTTTTGTCCTGTCTAACTCAGTATTTTTCAACTTCAAGATCCATGGACTACAGCTCCCAGAATTCCCAGAGCTGGCTGGGACCCTTGAAAGGGATGTGCAATTTGTACACATATAATCTAAAATAAACACTTATTTTTGGGGGGGTGGGGAAAAACTCATAGGGTTTATAATAATCAGCAAAGCACAACTATAATTTAAAACCATATTCACCAATGCTGTTTTATTTATCCTGTCATAATAAACAGAGGTATCTATGGAATTCTTTGCTAATAATGTCAGAAGTCCTTGAGGCATCTCAGCGTCCGTTTTTAGCAATCTGAATATACTGACAATTGAAATGTAAATAACCTTTGCAATGTTTTAATGGTGTCTATGCAGTAATTTTAGGTCCAGGAGCCAAATCACATGTAAAAACATCCATGCAATGCTACTTAATAACAAAGTTCTCCAAGGTTAACAATTTTTTTTTAAAAAAGAGAGAGAGATTAGGTTAAGTGTTAGGAAAACAGAACCCTCGCTGAAATAGGCAACTCCACAAATTGGTTAAAGAAATTAGCAATCTTCCAAACAATCATGGGGGGAAAACTTCCAGAACCAAAGTCCTAACAATTGGGTTTCTTTTTTGCATTAGATATTTAGGGCTGAGGTCATACAATTTACCCACAAACCTTACCCCTGCGATTCTTACTAAAAACGGAAAGCCGCCGGGCTGTAAGCGGGGAAAGGCTGCCAATAATCCGCATTTCAAAGAATAAAGAGCCTCGGAAAAGGGCAGAAAAGAGAGGCCTGCCTTTGGCAAAGCACCGAAAATAAAATTTAAAACAAAACAAAACAAAACAAAACAAAACAAAAAAGGTGAATCTCAGACCTGAACCGACCAGCCAAGATTTTCTTTTATAGGAAAACCCAGCAAATGAACCACTTTTAACCCGAAGATTTTTCCCAGCCTGGGCGGCCGCCTCTGATTCGTGAATTCGGAAACCATCAGGCGTCGTTCCCATCCGTGGAGCCCCAACAACCCCCCAAAAAAATGTCTGTTGTTGTTTTTTTAAAGGAAACCTTTCCTTGCTAACCTCGGAATTGACAGCTCCAGACGGACTCTCAGAGCAACGTTAGACCGTCGTTAAATGGGGCAAGCTCTCCAAAAGGCCCATCAACGGGACGCCTGGGCCTTTTCTTTTCCTTTTCTTTTTTGCTTTTTCCCCCCCCCGCTTTCTGTCATTCCCAACCCCAGGCCCCCTTCCCTGACCCCCAAGGCCCATCATCCACGGCTGAAAGACCCCCCCACCAGGCCGGGCCAACTTCACCCACCCCCAGGGGTTGCCAAGCGGCTCCTTCCAAAGAGCCAAGCTCGGCTGAGGGTCTCCCCCATTGAGGAAGCTGCCCCACCCAAGAGATCCCAGGTTGGGGGAGGGGAGGGGATCCAGGCGGGGGTCTCCATCTGTTGGGGGAAATCCACCCACCCAAGCTCGGCTGATGGAGTGGGGGCTGCCTTTTCTCTCTCCACGCCCAGCCAAAGCGAAGGGAGGCCTGCCGCGCGCCCTCCCCCCTGAAAGACCCCTCCCCGTCTTCCCAGGACGCCCCCTCCCCATCTCAACCTCCTCGGCCTCCGCGGGCGGGCGAGGCCCGGCAGGCTTGGCTGCCAGCCCAGGAGGAGGAGGAGGAGGAGGAGGCCCTGCCCTTCCCCGGGGAAAGAGGCCCCGCGGCCTCCCAGGAAGCGCGGGCGGAGCGGCGGGGCCTGCAGCGTGGAGAAGCGCCCCCCCCTCCTCCCTCAGCTGCCAGCCCCCCAACCCAAACCCATCCAGCCCGGGACCCCCTTTCCTCAGGCCGGCACAAAGAGGCGTCGGAAGGCGCCTTGCAACAATGTCTCCCTCGCAGCGCCTTGCAAGCCTGTAGCCAAAGCGCCTTGCAACAATGTAGCCCCGGCGGCCTTGGCTGCTTGAAGGCTGGCGCGGGGGGTGGGGGGAGGAAGAAGAGGAGGAGGAGGAGGAGGAGGAGGAGGAGGAGGAGAAGCAGCGCCTGGGTGGTGTTGGGGGTGCGGCTTACCCAGCGGCAAGGCCTTGTTGAGCAAGTGGGAGCTGCCCATTGAAGCGCGGGGGCCGGGCGGGCAGGGCGGGCGAGAGCTCCGGGCAGGCTGCTCGGGCGCGAGGAGGAGGAGGAGGAGGAGGAAGAGGCGGCGAAGCAGATGGCGGGCCCGACGGTTTTTCCCCCCGCCGGCCGCCCCGACCGACCGACGCGCTGCGCCCAGCCAGGCAGCAGGGAGGGGGAGGAGGAGGAGGAGGGAGGAGGGAGGAGGGGAGGGGAGGGGAGGGGCAGCCCAGCCCCGGGACTGCCAGCCCAACCCACCCACCCAACTCACCCCCCTCCTCCCCCGCCCCCCAGGCTTCGATCTCCCGGTTGCTGCCAAGCGGAGGGGCCGGCAAAGGCGCGCGGGCGGGCGGGCGGGCTTACCGGAGGGACCCACCGGCCTGGCGAAGGCGCTGAGCCCGCTTAGCGGCGGCGGCGGCGGCAGCAGCTGCTCCTCTTCCTCCGGCGCTGCGGCGCTGATGCTCCAGCTCGGCCGCTGCTTCCGTCCTCCTCTGGCCGGCTGCGACGACGGGCCGGAGGCGACAGGGCGCGGGGTGGCCGCGGCGGCGGCGGCGGCGGCGGCCGCCGCTCGGGCCGGCAAGCCCGGCTGGATTTTCCTGGCGGCGGACGGCTTCAGGTGGAGGTCTGCAAAGACAGAGGGGGGAGGGGAAGATGTGGGGGGAGGGGAAGATGTGGGGGAGGGAGGGGGAGGCTATGAAGTTAAGAGAAGCAACAAAAAGGGGGTTTGTGGGGAGGGGACTTGGTTTGGGGCCAGGCACCGGGAGACGGGGAGTTCTAGTCCGGCTTTAGATGGGAAAGCCGGCTGGGTATCTTTGCCACAATCCCCAGGAGTTCTAGGCTCACCTTAGCCGTGAGCCGGCTGGGTGACCTTCAGCCACTCTGCATGAGGCTGGGAGTTCTAGCCCTGCTTTAGATCTGAAATCACCAGGCGATGGGAGTTCTAGTCTCACCTTAGCCACGAAAGCCATCTGGGGGATTTGGGGACAATCACCAGGAGACTGGGAGTTGTATTCCCAACTTAGCCATGAACACGGACTGGTGGCTTTGAGACCAGGAGACGAGGAGTTCTAGTCCTGCTTTAGATGGGAAAGCCGGCATCTTGCCACAACCCCAGGAGACGGGGAGTTCTAGTCTCACCTTAGCCGTGAAAGCCGGCTGGGTGACCTTCAGCCACTCCGCATGAGGCTGGGAGTGCTAGCCCTGCTTTAGATCAGAAATCACCAGGCGATGGTGAGTTCTAGTCTCACCTTAGCCACAAAGCCATCTGGGGGATTTGGGGACAATCACCAGGAGACTGGGAGTTGTAGTCCCAACTTAGCCATGAACGCTGACTGGTGGCTTTGAGACAATTACCAGGAGACGGGGAGTTCTAGTCCAGCTTTAGATCTGAAAGCCGGCTGGGTATCTTTGCCACAATCACCAGGCGATGGTGAGTTCTAGTCTCACCTTAGCCACGAAAGCCATCTGGGTGACCTTGAGCCACTCCGCATGAGGCTGGGAGTGCTAGGCCTGCTTTAGATCGGAAATCACCAGGCGATGGTGAGTTCTAGTCTCACCTTAGCCACGAAAGCCATCTGGGGGATTTGGGGACAATCACCAGGAGACTGGGAGTTGTAGTCCCAACTTAGCCATGAACGCTGACTGGTGGCTTTGAGACAATCCCCAGGAGACGGGGAGTTCTAGCTCCTGCCTTAGCCCTGAATTCCAGCTGGGTGACTTTGAACCAATCCCCTTGGAGCTATGCTGGCTGGGGAATTCTGGGAGTCGAAGTTCACGCATCTTCAGGAGAAACACAGATTGAAGGGGAACCATCTTTTCTAGCTTGGTTTCATTTACTTTATTTAACGTAAGCGCAACATTTTGCAATTTGCCACTATCATCTGACATGGGTGACATGGTTGGCTGGTCTGATCTGGTCTGGGAAATCACCGGTAAGGGGTCCAATTCATACTTGGGCCGTGGTGTTTTGGGTCCCATGCAGTCTGCATTTATTTTTATTTTTTTAGATTAACCAAGCGTTCATCCCTTGGTTGCAACCAGAATTGAATTGACCCACCAGCCTGATGTTGTGGGCTGAGAGAGGGACAGGCTCAAAGGTCACCCGCAGTGGGTTTTATGGCTGGGACAGAACTGGGACTCACAGTCCCCTGGTTTCCAGCCTGGTACCTTAATTCCCAGAGCAAACTGGCTCTGGAATCCCCCGACCCACCCACCCCCAGCAAATCCAGGCTGATCAGCCAGGCTGAAGAATTAAAAAGCATTTCTAAGGAAGGCCCTGAGCAGTGACCTTGGAAACTGAACGTGTTCCCCGAAAAACTATGCCGGATTTGTAAAGTGTGAAATTACATCCACGAAACCATTAAAAGCCCAGTTCAACTTTGACAAAAAAAAAACCACCCTTCATTTTTTTTCTTTAAAAAAAAAAAGAATTAAAGAACCGAGGACTTTCTTAGTAAACTTTTTTTAAATAAAAATAAAACAGTTTTCACAGTTAAGAGATTTTA